>NW_028297109.1:3808872-4108872 GCF_055798465.1 Pogonomyrmex barbatus
AAACAATTTAATTTATACATAGCGAAATATCAATTAATAAATAAAAATATAGATATTTATTATTTACGTATTGCAAATATGAAAAAGTAAAAAAATGAAAATTTATATTTCATTCCATTCGCCTTGAGCTCATGTATCTTTTTTCTATCTTACACACACACACACACACACACACACACACACACACACACACACACACACACACACACACACACACACACACACACACACACACACACACAAAATTATAAACATAAATTATAAAGTTAAAGATACATGAGCTTAAGGCGAATGGAATAAAATATGAATTTTCGTTTTTTTATATACATATATACATACACACACATATATATATATATATATATATATATATAACCTATATATATAACCTATATATATAACCTATTTATATTAAAAGTAAATTACAGATTAACTAGTTGTTATTACACATTTAAATTCAGTTCAAAGAATATATTAAGGACACGAGAATAATTCAATTGCAACATGTGCTTTTAATTGCAGTTTAATTTGCAATTAAAAATACATGTGTAAATGTATATGCATCATATGATACATATATTAATATTTTCATATTAATTTCTCGTTCTCAAGATACTTCCTTGGTACATTTGAATATCTACGAAAAGTATATATAAACAAATCTTCGGCAACATTAGCAGATTTATTTGAAAATAATTGATTTCACAATTGTTGTAAAAAAATTCAAAAATATGCAAAATTATGCGATTTAATTATACAGGTCATTACAGAAACAGCATGAGTCAACTTTTCTATGGATGAATCAGAAATGTTGTTAAATAACGACACATTTATTCATATTAAAATACTTCTTATATTTGAAAAATAATCAGTAATATTTACATATTGCATATTTTATTTATAATACTTTTTGCAGATTTATTTAGCAACTAATTGGTAGTTTTTACTTGCATCAAATTTTTTTCTTTTCTTTTGTATGTTAACAATATTTAGCAAATAAAAGATCTTAACGATTCAAAAAATTAATGTAATATTATAATTAATGTAAAATTAATGTAATATTATTTATCCAGTATATCACTTCTTTTTCCTAACGTATTTGTTGGAGCGATTAACCGCTGTTCTCCTTTTAATTTCCCTTATAATTTGCAACATACAGGCACATATACCGTCCTCAATCGATCTAATTTTCTTTTCGACGTAAATTATTCAACGGTTTCAGAAAGAATTTTTTCTTTTCCCTTACCTTACGAAGACTCTGCTGTATCTCCCACGTGATCAAGACTCGCGGGCTGCTGCGAGCGCGACACTGTTTTTCCTCGATATTACTTCACTATGAGATTACTTCACTATGATACGTTATCGACGCACACTCGCGTGAATCATGCGGCTCAAAGCGTCGAGCATCGACTACGTCTCACAAGGAAGAAACTTGGAGAATCGAGTCCAAAAGAGAGACGCGAGTCACGAGAAGACTGACGAGAGAAGTCGCTCTTTCGTCACCGGCGCCGTTATCGCGATTAAGCGACTTTAATGTCGGTTCCTTTTCAGAGATGGGCCGCTCTCGCGTGTACTCGATCGGTCGTCGACCCCCTCTTAAGAATCCCCTCTCAAGCTTCTCGGTAGATTCTTTGGATCTTCTCTCCGACTCACTATTCGCGAGAAATATTTCGCGGAAATTTTCCGGTCATGATCTGCCGACGAACTGCCTGGAAAAACGACGCATTACAAGTAGATATACGTATGTTATCTTTTTGACGACACGAGGTGCAACAAACGGAATATCCCCCTTCTTTCCCACTGTATTGTTATGTAAGACTTGCATTTTTATCTACTATTTTTCTTGCGGGCAAATAAAAAAAAACATGATTCTCACGCAGGTTTCAAAGGTCAAGCAGAAAAATTTGCGTTACACAATATAAAAAAAAAAATCATTGTTAACTTATTCTTCTCAAGTAGGATAGTTTAAAAAATTTTAATCCATCATATAATTTAATCCATTATTCATTATAATAATGAATTTGGTAATTATTTTCTTCATATGGAAAAAAATCTCTTTGCAAATTTCTAATGATGCGAGATGTGCGAGTTACGTGCTGCAATGTGCGATGCAATACACGCGAATTAAGATGTCGATAAGGCACTAAACGCCACGTCGATGACTACTAAATGATTGATTAACAAGCTGAACGATACGAACAAGGAAAAACGTAGTCACACGTTGACAGTAGCACCGGTACTGAAAGAAACTGAAACCTATGGAAAGCAGCTATGACACTCGCTTTCTTTGGACGACTACGGATTGTTCATACATATCTACGTGTACGTGTACTTTGTTTTATCTCCCCTCTTCTAGAACATTAGTCATTACGGCACCAAGGTTTCGCAGACAAGACCTTGCAGTGGTTTATAGACTAACCATATTCCGATCGAAACGCGTCGCTCTATAACACTTTCAGATTTTCCCATTCCCAGCAAAATAAGGTAATTTTATCTCGCAAATAAATTATAAACCAAAGATAATATCACTTCATGATGATAATTAATTTCTACTCTTTTATTCTGTTTGTAAACAAGATTCCAATTAATTAATAATCTATTAAAATATATTTTCTAGGAAATTTCTAATTTTTGTTTTATGACAAAATAATGTATAAAAAGTTAAAAGTTTTTCTCCTGAGAAATTTATAATGCGATTTAACAAAGAAGTTAAATCCCACTAACAAATCGGTGATTCAAACGATAATTGATCGCAGATGATGAACGGGATGATTGACAAGGTCCTCTTGCATAAGAGTTACGTCGATCAATGTGAAATACAAACTGCTGCTCTGATATCGCAACTCCTTTCATTGACACACCTGTGGCAATGCGCTATAAAGAGGCAATGGCGTAGACGTCGATGTTGCAAAGTTACGACGCACCTTCACGGTTCGCTGCCTTGACCCTGCGGATTTCTTCTGCTGCAAGATTAAGATTACCTTGGACTTTTCTCGGTGTGAATTTCCAGCGTCTTGCTGTCAATCTTCAAAATACACATGTCGAATGTCGTGAAATCTTTGAAGATAAACATCGACAACCTATGACATTATGTTGCTTAAACAGAGCTGAATATCTCGTCGTAGAAAGCCTCTGTACATCTCATAAAAAAATGATAAATTTATGATAATGTATTATTATATTATTGAATTCAACGTTGTAGAAAAATCTGCATTTGCAACTTTGAATCCGTATCTGAGAGATTTGAAAGATAAAGATATAAAATTAATAAAAATCTTCCTCTTTCATTTTTATATTTATTAATTTTTAATTATTCAATTTTTAGATATCGTTACTGTATCAAATTCATTTAATTATATTATTAAATTTAATTATATTTAATTATATTATTTCTGAAACAATATATAATAGCGATTGTCAGCGGTTTAATCATTACTTTACAAAGGTTAACCGCAATCGTCGTATCTCTTAAGTATGGACCACCTTGAGAATGCTTACTATTTCTATCCGGCCGTGCTTGACCTACACTCGGATGTACCGCGTCTCATGTGTTTCCTTTCTCTCCCCCTTGTTCCCTCATATCTCGCTATTTCTCATTGTTTTCCACGAGAGAATTTTATTGTCGCGCATAACTGTAAATCGTCGTTTTAACGCGATTAAAAATCCGCGACGCGTCTCGTCGTATCGTTCGGAGCATCGCGCTGCATCGTTTCCTGGGAATGATATCGGATTATGGCATCTTCGGTATTAAAGGATGCTCCTCGCGGATCGTTAGCACGCACGGTGAATTCACTTTATCGCGACCTCACAGTCACGGCGACGTTCGGTTTTCATTCGTGCATGCAAATGCGGATGATCGCTGAACTATGTAAGTAAAACTCGCATACCACGCTTGGAATGCTCGAATAAGACGTGCAACGTGTAGCTCGAGTCTGAGTATGAGTAATCTGCGTGAGCAATTTGCTAAATCTTTTTTGATAAAAGTTTAATAAAGCGCTGATATCAGCAATAACGGGAAAGAGCCGATTAATATTCATGGCGGTGTCAAATTCTCATAAGATCTATTAACTTTTTAATATTCAAATCAAATACCGTTATTTAAGAATACTAACATATCTCGTAATTACATTTTCACCGGCAGCGTGGGATATTCGAGCAATTTTATAATTTTTTTTCACGAGAATCAGTCGCAAGATATAGTACGAGGCTCTTTTAACTTCATTTCATTCCTCGATCAAAGTTAAAGATATAACTTATGATTAAATAGACAAAGCATTTGCCAATTAATTACGACTTATTTTTCTCTTTTTTCTCAAACAAAAATAGATTCAAATTTATTTCCTCCTTTTAGGAAAAATTTCAAAGATGAAGACTGAACTACAAGTTATATTGCTACATCAAAATGAATAATACAAAGACGCAATTAATTTATTCTATTAATAAATTTGTATAATTTTATTTCTATCTAAAAATCACGTATCGTTCAGGTCAATTGCCTCCGTGAGGTCCTCCGCGATGATGAAGTTCGCTACCGCCGTTCCGGTTGAGCAACCACGAAAGTTGCTTGTCCCGGTTTTCGCAGTTTTTCACATTCGCTTCGAAATTACCTGGATGATTGTGTCCAGATTAACCGGCGGTATCAACCGCAGAACCTAAGCGATCCATCAGCCCGCGGCGCGAGAAGCGCCTGCGGGCACATCTTGCTTTCACTTGACTGGTCTCGCGCGCCGAGCCACGTGCATTGGAGAACCGCACGCAGCATGGATGCACGTCGAGCCGATATACCGAGCTGATATATCTGGGAAGAGGAAAAAGGAGGGACTGGTCAATGTTTTCGCGTACGCAATCCGATTGGACCGATAGATAGTTTCGCGAGATCGCGAGATCGCGTCTCGTTAAATTAGTATCGCCCGTCCGCGATCAAGACCCCCTGGTGTTATGGCGCCCCTCGAGCTTGGCACCCAAGTACAACCTGCCTTGTCCTCGTCGTGACTCGCCGATGACGCAACGCATAAATACACGCCACGGGGGAATCGAACCGGTGGCTACTTCTACCTCTACTTCTTCTTCTTCTTCTTCTTCTTCTTCTTCGAGGAGAGCAGTCTTTGAGGAACGGTGATCCCGGAGGCAGCTCCTTGATCAGTACGGCTCCGAGATCGTTATCGTGAGAAGTGGATGAATCTCGGACTGCCAGGTTTCGTGGCGATCGAGTCGAAAAGGAGGAGGCAGCGTATCAGGGAGAAGGAGGAAGGAGAAACACAACGGGCAGATCTTGGAGACGCCGTCGGGTCCTGCCGTCAGACCTGTTTTATCCTCCGATCAACTTAGAGAACTTCTCGCGAGGACTAAATTGCTGCTAAATTTCTCCGGCACACCTTCAGGACTTTTGGTTCGCGATGTGGCGGTTGTCGATAGTGATCAGTATGATTGCGATCGCGAGGGCTGGACCGTACGATAGGACGACGGACGCGGTGAATGACAGAACGCTGTTCATCAGGAGTTTGCCGGGTTATCCTGGGACTAGAAGCGATCTATACGAGGTTTATATGGAACCATATTATTTCGTACGTAATTGTTTTTTTTATTAACAATATAATATAATGAATACGCTAATGATATGATAAATTTTATAATATTATATGTAACGATAATTATTGGAAAACCCATTTTTTGTTTATATTTTTTTTATTTTACATGCAACAATATAATTTTATTTAATTTGCAGAGAAATTTATTATTTTCACATAATTATGATGATTAGAATTTGATATTAATTACTACTTCTATGGATCACTAAAATTTTGATAAATTTGTTTAATATAATTTAATTCCTATAAATATTAAATTTGAAAATAATTGTAATATTAAATAAATATATATATATATATATATATATATATATATTGTAATATTATCATGATATTATTACAATAATTAGAAAGAAATATTTTTACTTTCCATGTTTTCACTTTTAAAAGATAATTTTAGAATTAATTTCAGAAAATCTTTACATACCTTGAAGTTCTTAGTTTTAATTGGATAATGATATATTTAGATAATAATATTAGTTGTATAATATAATTAGGTAATAATATTAATTAATCTTTTAATTCTGTATTTTGCTATTACTTCAAATTTTATCATGACCCGAATTTAGATTACGTAATTGATCGGACTTGTGCAAAAGTGATCATCCTTTCACTTTTCCCTCAAACTTAAACTTCGTTCTCGTATGTTGCTATTCATAGCATTTTAATAGCCTTTAATTAAACTCAATGTGTAATTTTGCTCGATATATGATTATTGTTGTATCTTAATGCTTGCAGTAATCAGTATTGTAATAATATTTGTAGCCTTACATGCAAATAATAGCCATTACAAACATTTCCGTTACAAACGTTATCGAGATAATGATCATCTGTCATTCGACATTGCTTGCAAGACAATAAAAACGGGAATTGTATGGAATGCAGTAACTTATTTTTTTATATAAATATCGTCACATTAAGGAAAATGATACTTACATTAATTTATTTTATATATATGTATATACGTATATTATAATAAAAATTTATATATTATTATATCAAAAACCAATCATACATGTTTATATATTTTTTATAATTTATTTATAAAAGACATTTACAACTATTAAAATTTCATTATTTTTTTTACAAAGAAATTATATAATTTTTTTCTAATCTTGTTTAGCACCAAAATGAATGAACATTTCGCATATGTGTCGCATATGTGTCGCATATGCATTAAACAATGCATTGTTTCCACAGCACGCTTCCTTTGTAGCATACTTGTGTATTTTGCGTAAACATTTCCACATGTGCGTGACTTTTTTATTATTCACAACGAACGTGGCGATACAATTCATCGGTCCATCTGTCGGCGTGTCTCTATTATTAGTCATTAACCGCATAGTTCATCTTTAATACGCGGAAATTTGCATAATTAGCCATTAAGTTATTTAAACATCGCGAAGGACGTCGACTAGTGCGCGTCGCCACGAGGACGCTTTCACTACAAGTGGTCGCTCTTCGCCTATGCCCCATGCAATTCTAGCGAAGCGACGATTCACTTCGGCCGACCTTGCGCACAGTTTCTAGCCACTTCATCGTCGCTATAGATATACCTCAGGTAATTGCGGATTTGCATCGGTAATTGCGAATTTTACCTATGAATCGCAAGCTCGCTTAAAGAAAAAGATACAAAAGAAGAAAGAAATAATAATAATTGACGTCCATGCGAGTCACGCGAGATGAATCAAGACGAGTGAGAGTGGCGCAATTCTAATGCGATTCAGTAGGCAGATCGTATTAGATAGGAACACCATTTCCCGAGTGAGCTACATAGTGCATCACTCGTATACGATACGCGGACGCGTCATTATCAATTTCCGGTCCTCGCGTTCTCCCGCGAGACTTCGCTCGCGCAGCAGCATTTATGGATTAATCGAGCTGTAATCGAGCTGTAACAAATTGCTTCCGTGGATCCTCGATTGCGTAGATTTTCGTTCTGCTCGGAGTTGGTCTATAGATTTTCGATCGAAAATATTATCAAGATTCCCGAATTATTGTTCACGAACGTTTGGAGTAAATGTATCGAATCACTTTACGCTATTTATTTTTTGAAATATTATCCGTTTATGTATCTGTAAAAACTTGTATTTTACTTGTAATTTACTTATTCATTTTTCTTATTATAGTATTGATGTTTAAAATAATTTTTTTTAAATTTACAGGCAGTCGGCCTAAAAGCTGTAGTGGAACTGAAAGCTCTCGATGAGAATGGTATGCCAGTGGACGGACCCCGAGGGATGCTGACGCTGGAGCAGCAGCCCGAGGGGGTCAGGGTCACGGGCACAATCACGGGATTACAACCGGGCTTACACGGATTCCACGTGCATGAGAAAGGGGATTTGAGAAAAGGTTGCAATTCGGCTGGCCCGCATTTCAATCCGTACATGGTAACGACGACATTGCAATTCTAAATTATGCGCATCGCAATCAGTAACGGAATATCGTCTCGTGAATAAATATTCCTCTTTCGTCGTATAAAATATAACGGTACAATTTTCATTCGTTACAATGTAGTTCATTTTCTTTCTCTCTTGTGTGTGAATTATTCCAAAATTATAAATTTAAAAGTATGGCAGAGATTTTCGTTGATAAAGTAGACAATGAAATTTTGCAAAATTCCCAGCAAAATGTTTCCAGTGTGTGGGATCATGAAAAATTCATTCGGACGTTTTTCAGCTACCGCTTTCACAAAAATCCAAATTAACAAAGGTCTACATTTTCAAATAAACATTTCAACGTACAGCTTTCTAGCTTGTGAAAAAAATACTGATTCGGAAGTCGAAAAAGTTCAGATTCTTTTGAGTTCCGAAGAAAACTCGAATTATCGTTGTTGGCATCATACTTATCGAATATAAATGCGACGTGATAATCTCGCGAGAAATAATAGTCTCGCGCCTCGATTGAGCCGTCGCGATTTCTTTCGATAACGTGTTCCCTCTCCGTTCTCCGTTACTCTCCGATAAATGAAGAGTAATTACGTTTCAGGTGAATCACGGCGCACCGAGTGATCCATTACGTCACGTCGGCGATCTCGGCAATATTCAGGTCGGCCAGGAAGGAGTGGCAAATATCGATGGCATAGATCACTATTTGAGCCTGGTGGGTGTCCGTGGTGCGATCGGCAGGACCCTGGTGGTCCACGCGAAACCCGACGATCTCGGCCGTGGCGGAACCGAGGAGAGTCTGAAGACTGGATCTGCGGGTGAACGCATTGCCTGCGGCGTCATCGGGTTCTTGTAAAGGAATTTTGACGAACGGCGAATTTGGTTATTGCATGCACTAAATGCGCAGCAAAGGCTGCCATGCTCAAGCTCGCATAAGAAAATATCGTGGAGTATATAAGCAAACTTTAATGAAGATACATTCCTTGCTGAAGATCAAAAGAATTTCTTTTCTATGAAAACTCGATCAAAATATCGCTATAACTTTTTATAGTTTTGTACATTTTTAAATAAAATACTTTGATAAAGTACCTTAATATTCCGAGGTCTCAGGAATCTCCGTTAAAATACATAAAAAGAAATAACTACTATGAAAATATTATATTTTATTTATGTGTTATTAATAAAGATAACATTAGAAGCTACATTTTAAAACTGAATATGTGAAATAATATATAATCAACATAAATATTGTGTTTAAATAACATAATTGTTATAATATAATTAATTTTATTTAATTAAAATAATTATATCTCAACATTTATAGATAAATTTGTATACAACAGCCTGTAGATTGTGCGCACTAGTGCATTCACCCACATTCGCTAAAAGAGATGTTGCGTATCGCAACTTCATTCACTACTAATTTAATTATGTCCATTTGTACCGATCAATAATCACGGATGTAATCCAGTACTTATCAAATGCATTTTATGTATGCTCTTATTTAATCCATCTCTTTGATTAGTAGAACATATACATAATAAGATAAACAATTAAATTTAAATAAAATAACCAATTAATCTTTTTTTCTTTGCTTCATGCATTTAATGCTAAAATGATATAATAAATTAATTAATAATTACATTGTGTATATAACAATAAATAATCATACTAGTATTTGTGATAATAATTTTTATGTGTGTAAAAATTTACCTTTTAAATATTCTACACAAATATCATGGAATTTTTTTCTATGACAAAATTTAGTTCACAAAAATGAAATAGTTTGCTATATCAATATATGGTCGATCAAGAATTTAACGAAATTTCAATATGAAGAATTCAACTCGGGAATTGGACTGAGTTGAATTTTGTCGTAACAAAATTTTATTGTGATAGCTTTCGTCGTCGATACATTTTACGATAAAGTAAATACGGCAGTGTATGACACACACACACACACACACACACACACACACACACACACACACACACACACACACACACACACACACACACATATATATATATATATATATATATAGATAAAATACACGTGTTGTATGGATTAATAATTCAATCAATAATTCTATAACAAATACAAATTGCAAAATCTTCAAATCGATTTCAAATGTCATATGAAGTTTATTTCTAGGCGCGCAATTATTACATAGTGGGAATATGACTTTAACATCCGGATAGAGAGAGAGAGAGAGAGAGAGAGAGAGAGAGAGAGAGAATGAGAGTAAAATAACAAAAACAAATATTTTACACGAACAAATCGTTCTCCATGATAGTTCAAGATAATAAAAACTCCGGAAGCAAATTCCAGAACAGAAATCGCTAAAACTGCGAAGTGGTGAATCTGTCAACTCGTTCTCCTTGACGATGCTACCGGATGCAGCAGGTATCCTAGGGGATTCGATGGACCTCCACGCAATTTCTCTGCTGTCGATGGTCCTATAGGTTCACCCATCTCTTCGAGAGCCTGCAATACTTTGGTCACCACTTCCGGCGGTGAAGTCCTTCTTGCTCCCGGTGCATCTGGTCGATGCTGGAAATCGTCCTGGCGTGGTTGTCTTGGCAGCCCGAATGTCTGCGGCTGAAAATGCACTACGAGGACGTTGAACCGTCCGTTTAAGCCCTCTGTGTCTCGTTGTAACGTTAAGCTACGCCGAGTCTGCGATATCGATCGTTTCCGTTCCGGATTAAGTCACCGAGAACCAAGAGCGAGAGCCAAGATAATAAAGTCGATAAAAACAATAAAGTAGTAATGATTATTTTTATTATTGTCGGAATTAATCGTTCTCGTCTGTACGATATTTTGCGATCTTAGCAATATTTTCAAGTTAATTTATTTCTTGAGATTTATCGTGAGAATGTTTTTATTCTTTTAATTCTCCTTTGTTAAATCAAAAGTAATGCAAAATTTTGCATATTATATAATATTTAACGTAGCATATGGTAATAAAATTAATAAAGATTAATAAAAATAATTTAGTTTTTCTCAATTTCTCAAAATCTGTATTAATATCTGTGTAAAAATAAATTGCATAAAAATAATTAAGTGGCACTTTGCGCTTAATCCGTTTTTAATTATACAGCAAAATAAAAGCACTCTTTAGGTATATTGTGATTAAAATTTCTATAAAAGTACACTACAATATGGCAACAGAGGTAATTATCGCTACATTACTAGGAACATCCTGGACATCGAAATCGGAAATGTCATCCAAGTCATCTGCATCGAAATTGCGGCCGCATCTAATGACGAATTGTACGCAATTGATGATCAGCCTTTTTGATGATCTCCACATAATCATGCGCGAACATTTTGGAATAAGACCGTCGCAATGTGTGACGTGCGAATTACATTGTCACGAATCGTCATGCTATCATGTCACAGAAGTGGTTATACGAACACACGAGTGTATGTTGAAGTTCGTTAACGTAGGTAACAAAAGCAAACTTGCAGCGGTTTGACACGCAATGGCATTTAAATCTAATATTTGATAGAATATTGATTATTTTCATTGATATTTTTTTTTGATAGAATATTGATTGTTTTCACTGATATTTTTTTTATTCAGAAAGGTCTTGCTATTTAAATTACAGAGAAATTCTTATTATTCTAATTTAATTCAGTAGCTTTACAATGGTACTGCATGATATCAACGTAAAATAAATGTAATTTGTACTAATGTAATCCTTGTAACCATGACTTGTAATGTTCTTTTTAAAAAAATTTGTAATTAATATTGCTATATATCAGATTCAAATAGTTTAAATATACAACAAACAAATTTATAAATCATATTAATCATATTGTAGTGAAAATCATGACCTAGCAAACACAAATACAATTTGAAAAATTAATTTTATAAATTTTTGTTTGAATATATCAAATAAAAATCCAATATAAAATATCGGAATGCTTATACTCATTATATGCGTATATATGCGTATACTCATTATTTTAATTACAATTTTAATTTTCTGTTAAAAATAGATGTCCATGTTCTTTTGTGCATATGTTGTCTTGAGACACAGTATCAAGGCTACATTAAGAAAACAGCTTCTTATTGATACGTTTTTTATAAAATTATTGGAATAATTATCATCCGCGTGAAAGTAGAAAACTTTGTATGTGTTGAAAATATGTGAAAAATATATTTAATGTCACTATCGCCTGCCTCTTCCTCGACCTCGGCCACCCCTGCCACCCCTGCCACCTCTGGCACCACGTCCTCTGCCACGTGCAGCGCCTAGAAATAAATAATATAATTAAAAAATAATTAAATCTAATTAAAAAACCCTTACTAATTGCAACAATAGCACAAAGATGACAAAGTTAATATTTTTATTCAATATATATTAAAAATAACTAAAATGATATAAAATACCATAAAAATATAATATACCTCTCGCAGCTTCTTTCTTCTTAGCCTTAGCTTTTGGTGTATCATCTATCAGCAATGTTTCCAAGGGAAGAGAATCAGGTAAAATGTAATACCTAATGTTGTTACCACGCAAACTGAGAGTTTCTAACTGTATAGGCTCACGATTCTTTATCGTCATTTTCACTGTTTTCAAATGTGTATTCATTGCAACATCAACACCTATAATATGATTTATAATTAATTTATAAGTAATAGACACAGCAATCTATTAAATATTAAGATCTAATTACAAAGTAATATGATATATCAGCATAATTAATTTTGTACAGCAATACAAATCTGTTTATGATTTGATGCCAAAGCATGATAATATAACCTTGTTTTAACATACCTGTAATCGTTCCGGTAACTTGGGTGCCATTCTTCAATTCTATCGTCACAGTTTCGTGACTGAGTTTCATCAAAAATCTATGAAAAAACAACGAACAGTTAATCCACGAAAAAATAACATTTTCGCGCAAAAATACTCAAAGTATAGGTTAAGTCGTACAAACAAAGCGTCATTACAGAAAATACACAACAAACAATCACGCGAATGAAGAATTACTTCCTCACAACTTCTTCTTTTATTGTACAATTTTTTATGCATTTTACATACCTTACTAGCTTCATGATGCAGCTAGATTAATTATTATATACCGATTCGCGATACCGGCAGAAAACCATGCATGAAATAGTCACGGAATCCAACCTCACTTCTTGGAAACAGAGAAATGATTTTCAGCGCCGCCATGCATTTGTCCGAAATATCAATTGCGTAAATGGGTGGAACTCTACCTGGTTTACACTTGATAAATAAATGCTGAAGAATGCTCCGATACTTTGAATACATATTAATTAAATTATATATTATAAAAATATCATATATACAAATTATTATATATTGACACATTTTTTTGTATCCAATATAATTATAATTTTTATTTCTGTATGTCACAATATTGAAATAATCTTATACTAAAGTTAATCAACAAATATATACACAATAACCTTATCAAATATACACTCAGACTTCCTCCAGTATTGTTGAAAAATATAAAAGAGGCTAGACAACTATACAATGTTCATGCGCCTTTGCATTAATTAACTTCAGGATCGTCGACATTCTTCCTCCTGATCCCACATCAAAGGTACGCGGAAAAGCCATTCCCTCAGGTCTGTTATACAGTAGTTGCATAATCTGCTCCCATTTCACAGACGACACGATCTGCTTCGGTAAGTATTTCTTAATTACACCCGTGTTGCCATAAGTGCATCCCTTATAATTGGAATAGACTTGGCATCTAAACTCGTCGAATTCAAACGTGTGGAGCATCTTGCCAAAGGACTTGAGCGCTGGTTCCATCAACTTTGTGTGAAATGCGCCTGACACGGGCAGCCTGGTTAATTTGGAAAGTCCATATTTCGTTGCATTTTTCTCTATATACTCAAGAGCCTGAATATTTCCAGCCAGAATTTTCGTTTGAGTATACAAGTATATCGCCACCCTGCAACAATACTTTCTATAGTATCTATAATATTGCATCTAACAAATGTTCACAAATAATCACAAATCTAAAGTACAAAATACAATACAGGAGTATAATTTATAAATACATGATTCTTACTGACAAACTGGTGTTTCTACACCACAATCCTGTGCCCATTTTTGAGCATGCTTGCATGCCTCTACTACTTGAGCCGCCGGAGTACAATAAACTGATAGCATTCCTTGAGGACATTTGTCAGAAGCATACTGCATCGCAGTGCCTCTCACAGAGACTAGTCTGATGCCATCTTCGAAGGACAAAGCACCTGAGAAGATCAGGGCAGTCAGTTCTCCTACACTATAACCTGCAGTTGCTTTACATGTTTCGAATACTCTAGGCCTTTCTTCACGGAGTTGCTCCAATGCAGCCAATGAAGTCACCACTGTGGCCGGCTGATTAAAGCGGGTCTGATTCAGCTTCTCTTGCGGTCCCTTCAAGCAAAGTTTCAACAGATCGTAGTTCAGAATCTCATTGGCTATTTCAAACAATTCTTTTGCCTGTGGAAAGCGCAAGTACTTCTCCACCATGCCAACTTTAATGGTACCCTGTCCTGGAAAGAGTACAACACAAGTGTCTAACGGATCGATCTTTGGCTTGACAACTTCTTCCTCGACGGAAGTCGGAGCATCAGCTGGATAAGGACTTGTCGCCCAGCTCGTATCCTTGGCATCGCTGTAAGTGGCAGCTTCTCTTAGAAGACGAGAAACGTTCTCCTCACCCGAGGGAATCTGCATGTCGTTTGTAGCAGATTCATCCTGTGATTCGTCGGTTTTCGATTGACTGCTGCTCTCATTTTTCAAGTCAGAGAAGTTGTTTACCTGACTTAAGGATAGCAACCGACTGAAACAGGGCACCGTTTTACTGGATAAAGCTTGCCGGAGTCTCGTTAGTGATAACATTGTAATGAATGATACTGATTTAAAATACGCAATTCAAGATGTGCTCCATGTGATGCAGCTATCAGTTTATGTTTATTATTAATTTTAACGTTGAGTTACGATCACGTGTATCGCATGCTTGCTAACCACAAAATGCACCCACGACGCCGAGTGCCGAGCTTCGAACGCGTAATATCTAGATATTCATAGTGTGTTCATAGGCATATAAAAAAGAAAAGGCGTTTCGAAAAAGGAAAAGAAACGTTATTTCAGATCTATTAGTTTAAAAATTAATTTGAAAGAATTAATTTAAATATTAAATATCTTTAATATATATTTTGTATGATAAATTGTTTTCATCGGTTTTATTTTATGCATTTAACAAACATTTTAAAGCTTATTTATATGCTTATAATATTATTTATTTCTATTTGTAATTAATTAATAATTATTTATAACATAATTATTTAGCTTATATAATATTTAGAACAAAACATGAAACATTTATAGTCCAAAAAGTTCAAGTGATATTCACTGTATAGGATAAGACTAGTTTCACTAGTTAGAAGAATCTTCCCGAGTTTCGAAATACTGTCAGAATTATCCGGCAATCATATTATGATAAGAGGTGTTAAGGGGTAGCCAACTAAAGTACACTCAACGAGCACGTGTCTCTCGAGAGCCTCGAAAAATCGTCAGAATTATCCGGGCAGCATATGGAGACAGGAGGTCTTAGGAGTTGGCAGTATTAGATCGCCGCGTCTCCCGAGAGCTTCGAAAAATATCAAGAAATATCAAGAACGCACGTTGAGCAAAGAGGTTGTTGAATAACCCTACCACCAAATGTCATGTGACCACCGATCAATGAGCGAGCGCTAGTGTCTACGCCTACGCTAGGCGGGAATTGGGAGAGGACCAATAAGTGGCGCGCGCCCCTCCATGGCGATAGCCAATAAGCGCGCGGCGACCCCACTACTCGCGCCAGTCGGCGGCAATGCCTTCTATTCCCGCCAGTTCTTAGTCATACTTCCTCGCGCTGCATGCTACTCGGATAAGTTCAACGATTTTTCGCCGATCCCGGAAGACGCGTGTTCTAACCTCGTTACCTCTTAATACCTCTTATTGTATCATGCTTCCTGCGTAACTTTGACGATATTTCGAAGCTGTCGGAGACACCTATCCCAATCTACCTTTCATAGTAAATATTATCTAAGCAATTAACACAAATCTATTATCTTTAAATTATAAGTTAATTAATCTTGGGTTAACACCGAATCACCATGTCTCGGATTAATGACTAAAACAAGATATAATAATGCTCGAAAAAAGAATTTGGAATGTAGTTTCATCTAAAATCGATTTCAGATATCTTGTCAAGAAGGAAGCGTCAGTATCTGTTTGGCAGCCATCGAAAGTAGTTTTTACAACTTTAAACAATTAAAGATTTATTTAAATTTATTAGATTTTTATTAGATAAAATTTATTATCTTTTGCAAAAACTTCCTCAAATAGCACATTATATATACGTCTGTAAATAATATTTTTAAATTATATTTTATATCTATAATTTAATAACTTTCATAAAAACATCTGTTCGATATAATTACAAAGTGAATAATTATAATTTCTATAAATTTCCTTCTTTTAAATACATTTGTGCAAGATATTAAGAAAAATTTTGTTTTATATACTGATTTTTTATATTGTTATGTAATTATAAAAATCATTAATGTTTATTTAAAATCTATATGCTTCTAATTATTTCAATCTTCATTATTAATTCGTGTGATTTATAATAAGTAAACTAGGGTATGGTGTCAATGTTGTTGTCGAATAATTATACCGCGCAGAGCTTTAATATCAGGTCACAGAATAATTCGTCTATAAATAACAATAATTGACTACATATCGAACAATAAACTTTTTCGTCGCACACGTTCAAGATTTTATTCTATAAAATTAGTACCAGAAGCAACAAAACTTGATGAACAGATAATTAATGAGTTTAAACAATCAAAATGTGTTTTATTTTGTTTCAGTGCAGAATATCTCAATTATAATGAATGTGTATTTTCTCGGCCAAAAGTGTCAGCTTTGCTCTTCAATGTCAATAAGCATGCTAATGAAGTAGCGCGAGGACGAATATCAAGGTACAAAATCCATGAGCTAATCGTCGACGCACGTGCGTACGGCCGCGGAGAAAGAGGAGTCATCGCAACGCCAATAATTATCGTCGATTGTGTGCCAAATTGTCCCCTCTGCGCCGAGGTAAGAGCCACGTACCTTCGAAGGAACGAGCGGGGGGTGTGGAAGATGTTGCTAAAATAAAAGCGAAACAAGGCATGCTCCACGGGGAGTGGAGAGCTCGCGACGTGCAGAAGGGCTGACTTTTTTCGCAGTACTCGCGAGTGCGAAACGAAGAACAGGTATCATATCACATCACACTGATCTGCTACCTCCTAGCTGCATTCGATCATCGAGTGAAAAGAATATAATAATAAATACGAGATAGTTTTCACAGTGTTCATGGGAGATGACTTTTCGTCGTTTGTGTTTTTTTTAAAGCTATATCTGTGTAATTGGCAATTTTTAAATCTTTACATTGTCGTTTTTAGACGTTTACATTGTCGTTTTTGAGATATTTTCTATTATCATGCCAGTTACATGTCATAATTTTTTATTGGTATGTTTGTTACAAAAGAAAAAATTATGATAGTTTATTAAAGTGACAAGGAAATGATAAATATATTACAAATGCTATTTTGTAAAGCGTGCTTATTTTGCATTATTATTTCGTTCGTTAACGAAAATTATAATCGAAAAGTATTTTATATGTATAAATATAATATTAGCCAAGACATTTAATGCAACTTGGAGATTAGTATGGCATTTAGTTTCGCCACGAATACTAATTGTTTCCTCCGCCAAACGATTCGTTATATCTTACGATGACCTGTTTCTTTATGATACATATATATTAATTAGCTAAATAAAATTCATCTCGTGTGAAAATTGAATTAACGTTAGAACAGATTCTCATATTTTTGAAAAACATTGTTCAGAGAGACTAAAAATGTTGGGAGAAATAAACAAATTTTAAATTATTAAGATTTTTAATTATTAATAAACAAATTTTAATATTAAAAATAACATTGATACCAAAAGAAACGAATTAACAAAAAGATTTTTAATTTTGTAAACCATTATACTAATTACCAAATTAATTTAAACAAAATAAATTTCTTTTAAATCATAAATTTCTCTTACACTTAATATTATTTGCAGGCATAATATCAAGGTAAATTTATAATATAAGATGTGGGAGGACGAACCTGCACCATGGGATATTGAAGAACCCGCTCCGGAAGCGGGTGCTGAGGGTGCGACAGAAGGTGCAGCCACTGAGGCAGCTGCCACTGAAAAACCAGTCCTGAAATTGTTAAAGCTTGAACCACCGCATTACAATCATCACTGGGTTCGACCATTGTTCCTCAATTATGCGTATCTTTACGATTATAGGTAAAGCTTGTATAATCATTATCCGTATAATTATAAAATCGAACTCAACAAATATAAAATCAAAATTAGAAATAATACGATTTTTTCCAATTCTTTGATAAAACAACGTAGTTTAAATTTTTACTTTAAACAATTTTTTTATTTTAATTGTTATAAGAGAGAAAAGAAGTATCTCAATTGCTTTTAAATATATTAAAGAATTATAATTTACAAATTATAATATAAAATATTCGGATTCGCGACAAAAAATGTTTATTATATTGTAATTATTTCAATACTCAATCTCAGAATAATTTTTTCTATTTAATAGGAAGAACTATTATGACGATGTGATCGACTATCTCGATTCGAGGCAGAAAGGTATATTTCGCGAGCCACCAAGGCCTCAAGAATGGGCAGAAAGAGCTCTAAGGACTTATGATCAAAAGAATATAGACAAAAGTTTCAAGCAATCGGCCGACATGAAATACATCACTAACATGAGACTCACGTCTAGACATTACAGCTACCATACTCGCGCCTATTATAGTCTGAAGTATCAAAAGATCCTGTGAATCTGTCATTCATTCTGTTAAAAGCTGTCAAAAGACAATTATCAAAAGACAACTGAAATTTCACATATCCACTTATATATCCACTTATATATCCAGTTTTTCATATATAGGAATTAATATTTACTTTTTGAAATGTAATTTAATACAGATCTTTTCGACTGTATTGTTATTTTGCAATTCAACAATTTTTATTAGGTTCTTTTTTGTATAAACTAGTGAGATTAATACCAATTCAGATATGATTGATAAAATGAATAATGTCTGCCTATCGTAGCTAATATATTGTATATTTACACTAATTACATATGTACCATTAAAGATTGGCATTGTAAAATACACCTTTACTTCTAAATATTATTTTCATAGGAAGAGTTTCTGGGATTTAAAAGTTCTTTGTTTAATTTTATTTGATACTTAATTTATTTATTATAAATACGCGTAAACTATTTTTCTAGTACATAATAGATAGATAACTATTTGCTCATAAAGAACATATTATTCCAAGAACAAAGAGAAGAACATGTTTATTGATAAACTAAATGAATGAATGCCATTAATAATTCCATTTTGATGATATTGATATATGATTTTAACATTGCAGATTGATTTAACATTGCAGAATGAAAATAGTTCTCCAAATTTTCGGAAAACTCCGATGATTGAAGTATTCTTTAATAAATCTTTGACAGCATCATATAGAAAAACATTTTTAAAACGAAACGCTTTTCTTTCTTTTCAAAAACTTCCGCTTTATCGGCTGCATCATAAGAGTCTCCAGCGGATCAGTGATCTCACCGGTGTCGATCAACGAGTTGATCCTGCGTTGTCTTCCTGTTTGAGCAATTTCTGGCTCCTCAACTAGCATTTTAGGCCACTTCAAAAAAAAGATCTTGGGCTTCGATTTCTCCGGCACTCTGACATTTGCGATCTTGCGCGTTTTATCAAGCTTCTGCGCCAGCGACGTTGTTTGCTCCTCATCACCCTGATTGTCGAACTTGGTTGCGTGTCGTTGGAATACGACATCGGCGGCTTCCAGCGTGCTCTTGGCTTTCTCTATCTCGGCATTTAGGTCAATCACATCAAAAATGCGATCCTGCAAGGAAGCAAGTTTCACAAATACAGATTTTGTTGACAAATTTTAAAAGTTGCATATGCAAATAATTTAATTATTTATATTTTGTTTTACTAATAACCATTTGCTACTTAATTTTATTTTGGTTTTAATATTAAATTATTGGCTTGTCCTTTCATTTAATTCAACCTGCATGTCTCGCCGCTTGCGTCTCAGTTCCGCCATATCCTCTTCGAATGCGGCAGCCGCACGTTCCTTGAAACGTCGGTGAGTGATCACGAAATCGTCCTCGTAAGGATCTTCTTGAACGGGTCGACCACGTCCGTCGAGCAAGAAGTCCAGCTCGTCGTAGGAATCGTCGCGATTTCCCGACAAGTTACGAGAGCCTAAAATGTTAGTAGGATCATGTTAAGATGATAATATTGTTAAAATATTAATGTCAATTCTATTTTTTATTACGTAACGTAACTCTTCGTGTTAAGAACATTACTTAAATTTATTCTTAATAATTACTATTTGAATAATTACTATTATTTGAAAATTATTCGTGTTATCTGATGTAAAATTATTCGTGTTATGTATGTAATTTTTAATGAGACCGTTAAATGAATTTAAATATTGTTTTAGGTAAACTGGTTATTTTAATTTAAAATATGTCATTAAAGTTTCTAAAAATTGTTAATATAAGCGAATAATTGTCGATTTATGAAACAGATTCTTACCTGCAGTTTCACTATGCAGCTACTACGAAATCTCGTGCATGCGAAAAATGGATAAGAAAACATCAAGATACATGATAAATAAAAGGTATATAATAAAAAGGAAAGTTCGGAAGGTGTATGATACACATACGTGTGTTTGCATTTGAAAAGTTTTCAAGAGAAATTTATTCATAAATAAGAAAGAAGAAAAATATACATTTATGATAAATTCAAATATTTCGCCGTGTGTTTAAAAATTTGCGTTACAGAGTCTCTCTGAATAGCGGAAAACAATTTCCTAAAAGAGGTAATATGTTTTGAGACGGATGCAACATTGCGTCTCTTTATAATATCACGCTAAAAGTAATAATAATTTTTACATGAGAATGATTTTAAAACATAAGACATTCGTTAGGAACAATCAACATTTAAGCTCCCTCGAATCATACTCGAGGAATGGAAAAGCAACAAATTATGTGAGAAACATCGTTCGAAAATACATTAAATCTTGAGCAATGTATTATAATATTAACGAAATCGTTAAACAAATTTTGCGACATGAATTTAAAAGAAAATAATCTAAATTTAAATTTATTAAATCAAAACGACTTGTAAAGAAATAAATCCTAATTTAATTTATAATCGAAATGTACGTTGGATTTAAATCATCGTAATTAATATTTTCGTTTGATAATAAAAATTAAGGATTAAGTATATTTTCGAAAGATACATCTCGCATTAACGTATTTATATATTTATAATTATAGAATTAGCAAAACAAACGTACGTGTTATATCATGAGCATAAGCATCAAAATTGAGTATTAGCAATAAATTTTATTGATATTGATATTATTAATAAAATTTATTGATAATTTATTGTCAATAAGACACTATTAAAATTATCAAGTCATCGTACATTTGTTTCGCGAACAAATTTTAGCGATAATATAATATTATAATCGCGCGACCGCCGTAAAAATGGCGACCGCCATGTAACAGCGTATACATCGAAAACATTCTATATTTATATATTAAAATACAACAATGTTTTGCAGCAAGTCGATTATTTCTTACATTATCGATCAATAATAAAAAAATTTTAATTAAATAAAAATTATTTTAATATTTATTTATTTTTATAATAATTAAATATTTTTTTAAAAAGGTGCAAGTAAAGATTACAATGCTGATGTCATTAAAAACAAATAATTTAAAATTTTTATTTGATTTATTATGAAAGAAAGTAGAATTTAAATCAACAATAAAATTACATTTAAATATTTTTGACATAAAATTATGTTTAATGATTACAAGTTGTTTCTTTGTATGATTTATAGAAATTAATGATTTCGCTAATAGAAATTAATGATCTCTCTAACAAAAAACATTTTTAGATTTAAGATCGAATTTTTTTGAAACCTTTTTTAAAGTTTTCAGCGTGTAAGATATAACGGCTGTAAAACATCATCGTGAGATTTAAAGTAGATCGCAAGATTCTCTAGAAGCTGACATGCTTCTCCGTGCGTTCGGCGATGCGCACCTTCTTGTTGATGGCCGATTGTTGAATGAGATCGGCATCAGCTGCAGCGGCATTTTCGTTGACCAGCGCCCTGAGGGCCGCCGCCCTGCGTTCCCTTTTGGCTTGTCTCTCGGCGAGTTCCTCCATCTCCGACTCGATGTCGTGAAGACGCGCTTTCGTCTGCATGGCTCGGCTGGCTGCGGCGCTGGTCTGCGCTAAGTCGTCATCCTCGTTGATCAACTTGGACCACCTGGCGAACACCGGTTTACTCTCGTCAGCACGCTCGATCTCATCGAAGAGCTTCGAGCGTCTCTTGAAACTACTTTCGACATCCTCGATTGCCGTTTTGGCACCCTTCCTGGCGGTCACCGTGTTTTCCAGGAGATCGGCGGCGTTTCTTCTGGCCTGACCCGCGACGGTCGCAGTTTCGAGTTCGTCCTCGAGGCCCATCGCTGCCACTCGGGCCCGAAAACGACGCGTCGTCGCCGATACTTCGTCCGCAAACTCGTCGCCCAATCTACGACGTGCCGATATGCGTTGTCCACGGCTGTCGTAGACAGTGTCTTCGTCATCAAAGCCTAGCATGGGGTCAGTCAAGGGCGGTAGTTGGGAGGCGCGGGTACGAGGGTCGAGGTCGAGGTCAAGGTCACGGCCGAGGGAGCCAGTGCGAGGACCGGAGAGGTCGCGCGTGCCTGTAAAAACCGATATCAGAAAAGAGTGTTGATTTGTGAAAAGGACGAGGAATGATGGGTGATGACCAAAATGGACATGTCGTTAAGAAACTGCGCCGAACGATCGAAGTTGCATCAACGATTTTGGATGGAAAAGGAATGTTGATAAAAGATAATATTGGATGAGATGAAGAATGATTTAGCAGAATGAATGAAGCCTCGCAGTTCAAGCTCACAATTCAATTAATTTAGCTGTAAATTGCGCAATTTAAAAATATATACTTCATTTATATTTTTCTCATTATTATTAATAGGTATATCTATACAAGGAATATGAAATTATTTTAATTATATTTAAAACATAAATAAATTATAACCAGTGATATATTGAGAGGGAATTTAAACAGAAGAAAACATTTCATTTCAAATATATCTTTATTTAAAATATTATGTTTCACATTGCGCTGATAGATATCGAGATACGATCTTTTTAAGTAAATTTAAACATGTTATTTTCAACACTGGTTATAATTTAACTAATAAATCTAATAAAAATATAAATTAACATTAGATGCAACAGCAGCATAAATATATAATTGTAATAAGAATCTACATGTCATAAATTATAATTATAATTATCCAAATTATTTTCTTGAAAAAGAGGAATATACATTATTATAAATTACAAATAATAAAATTATTTATTTAATTATTATAAAATTATTTATTTCCAAAATTTTGCAGAATAAAAATTCTCTGCAGAATAAAAGTTTTAATAAAAGTTTTAAGACACTTTGCCAGTTACATTTCATGCTTTTCACCGTGAGTTATACGTATTTTTAGTGTCATTTGATCAAAAATAAATTCGGATGCGCATCACATTAGCAGCCTGGCACAAAATGCCATCAGTGTGTCTG
This sequence comes from Pogonomyrmex barbatus, assembly GCF_055798465.1. Taxonomy (NCBI): domain Eukaryota; kingdom Metazoa; phylum Arthropoda; class Insecta; order Hymenoptera; family Formicidae; genus Pogonomyrmex; species Pogonomyrmex barbatus. The sequence continues at coordinate 3,832,670 of NW_028297109.1, forward strand.
ACTATGCTAATAAACTAGCAGTTGCATCTAATATCAAGCATACAACGTTTATCCTCATCCTCCGCATTTCGCATCATCTGCGACGCCAGGAACATATAAAATGTCCCATTTAAGTATACAGCAAAAACAAGTAACTCGTATTCATTTTTTTTTCCATTAGAAATTTAAGACATTTACATTGAATTATATATAATAACATATAATATCTTTATATATTATAATATCTTTATTATCTCTAGACATTATAATATTTTCTAGCGCAGATTACAGAAAACTTTTTTTCTCTTATAATACTTTTACAAAACTTTTACTATTTTGACCAAAAAGAATTAAACAATTTATTTATTAAACATTAATCCTTATTTTTTTATCTTTTCCTATTCTTTTATTTTTCTTCTTTTTATATGTAGATTTATTTAAGAAGACATGCAATATTTTCTATAAATCGCCTCACCGTGTCATCTGTGTGTCAATGTGAATGATACGTGTGAGTGTGCATACGTATAAATAATCCACGGATCAAGAGCGAAGGAAAAAGTTTCGCGATGTCGAAGTTGGACGAAAATGACTCTCGTCAGAAGCTGACGCGTCGATCCTGTCGATGATCGTCGCAGCAAGCACATAACATACGTACAACAATCACACTAAGGCTCTCCGCGTAAAATCAACATATACTTAGGAAACCAAACGTTTATTCAGCAAGATGATACATCAAATAGGAGACATAATCCAGAGACTAACTACACAGACGGCAGGCAAGACAATAAAGATCGATGCACGCAAAAGGATGATATCAAAATTCGATCAAACCGTTAGAATGTGAGGACTTCATTCTCGCTGCATATCAGGACCGTAAGTTTTAACCGTAAGCTTTAGTAATATCAAGAAGAGACTCGGCAAGACGGCCGACTATTCGTTGAATTTCTTGCTGTGTTTCTTCTCCATACAATTTTTCTAAGTCTATTTATAAGCTTCTTCATACGAATATCTAGCAAATTAATTCTCAATACAGAAATGATGTTTGGTCTACTTTAATTCCATTATTAAATTTATTTTCGAGCTTGAATAATAATATATAATATAAAATATATGTTACATGTTAAAACTCTGGGAAATCTTAAAGAATATGACATATAAATAAAAATATAATATATTTAAAATAAATATTCTCTCTTTACTGCGAATATTATTTTTCTGCTTATGTACATTTTTTTATATTATTTTCCTTTCGTTTTTCCGTTCACATCCTAATCTCGATCTCTGCATCGCGATCCCTGTGATCGTGTAATCGACAGAGGATATCGCGATACGAATCGAATAATGAAAATTGACAGTACCTCATCACGAGGCAGATCGATCATGCGAATCGTGGGAGTTGGAGCAAAGGTTGAGGCAGGACAAGGGAGGAAGGATAAGAGTTTTCTCTCAAGTATTTTTTCATTTGCGCAACGAATCTATTCAGCGAGCCTCGTCGACAATCTCTCGAGGAGGATCTGGGAAGTCTTTTTACAACACTCCTTCAAAACCACTTTGGAAAACGATTGAACAGGTTACCGATGTCGCTACGGCGCGCCGCGATCTCGTCGGCTAGAGAGTTTCTCGGCTCCGGGAACAACGGCCGCCCGCTGTACTTCCGATCTAGGTGGTCGACCATGGGCTTGTAATAAGATTCGCCCTTGTCGTAGTTGCTGCCATAGATGAACGTGCGCGGCCTGCTAAGTATTGGCCTCGACATCTCGATTGGGCTGACTCTCCCTGTTATCTGCAAAATTAAATACATTCTGCACTCCATATGCCCAGAGATATGTCCAGATTGCTGGAAATTAAGAAATACAATGTATTTTCGAAACAATTCCAATTTCGACAAAACTATAATTTTAATAGTTTAATAATCTAAAATTTAATAATGTTACAGCAAATGGTTTGGCGATGTATTGCTTGAAGTATCTAAAAAAGTATCTAAAAAAATTTGACCAAAGAAAAAATATAAAAATATATTTAAAAAAATATATTTAAAAGAATTTGACCAGATACAAATTTGAAAATATTTTGTTAAGTGTCAAAATAGAATCATATAGGACATTCGAATTGTTTGCTAGAATATAAAAGAATTTTTATATTTTCAGAGCCAAATTTTTAGATTCTTCAGCAAACCCGTTCTTTCCGTGTAGCTTGAATGAAATGGATATCTTGGTATTAATACAACGGGGAGCTCTAATTCTGATATATGAGCAAACGTTCCGGTTATGTGCCACCCACATAGAGCTAATAATGCTGAAAATCATTTCGCCAAACGCGTGTGACACCACGCGGTAATCCCCGGCCTCTCTCCGTTCTGATGCACGTGGCTTCCAAGAGGCGCGCAATATCGCCGCATATAACAGAGGTCCGGCGGATTCTCTCGTCGGTGGCGATTTGGTTCGTCATCGTCAGCAAACTGGAGCGAGCGGCTGTACACCGGTCGAAAATAACCCGCGTCTAATTTGGTGCCCGTGAACTGAACTGGCACGGCGCGCACACGAAGCCCGGGCTACCAATCTCCCTGAACACGAGGCGTGATTCCCCGAGCGTCCACTCTCCCTTTCTTCAGGGCCGATCTCTGCGTCTGTATTCACAGACGCAACTTAATTAACGCGTTTTCGACCTCTACAAAGAAGCTAAAAGACGACTTGGAAGAGCGAGATTGCAATGCGTGCCGTTTGCAACGAATTTAATTAATTCTTTCAACCATAAAAAATCGGTATATTTTTGTTGATAAACTTTCAAATAGAAAAGAAAAATTTTTCTTATATGTCTGCATTATACATATTTATTTAAACGAGAAATTTTTATAAAGCCATATTTTATTAAAATTTGTGTTACTTTTTATATAAGACTTTGTTTATAAAAGTGACAAGTGTAGACGTGAAAAAATATGATTAAAGAAATGTTTAAGTGTGTATAAAATTATTATAAAAAATTATTTATGTATGCTCTATGTCAATGTATATGCAAAATTGATGGTGACCGCAATGTTGACATTTATTGAGTAATGATTCAAGTCTCCTCCTTGTCACTTTCAATAACGTCATTGTGTCGTAAGCTTCGGATTGAAGATTAATGTACATCGACCTGCCTACATCTTTTGTTTCAAAATTATTTTTAAATCGAGATGTTGCGACCGCGTGTACTAAAGCATAATAGCGTACAGTAGCGTATGTAGACTAATGAGTGTTGTACATCGATCTATTTATATTAGTCGACTATTAAATTAAATCGAGGCCATCTATTTTCGATTTTACCAATATTCATGCATGCTTTTTCAGCAAATAATAAAAATATTTTATAAATCATTACATTTTATTAAATCAAACTTTCAAATAGAAAAGAAAAATGTTTCTTATATCTGCATTATACACATTTATTTAAACTATAAATTTTTATAAAGCCATATTTTGTTAAAATTTGTGTTACTTTTTATATAAGATTTTGTTTATAAAAGTGACAAGTGTAGACGTGAAATTATTTTAATTTTTTTATCACTAATTTTTTTTATCATATTTGTTTTTAGAATTAATAATTTAAAAGAAAATATATTTTATATTTTAAATATTTGAATAATAATAGTGGTACAATAGTAATTATAAGATTTTCTAAAAACAGAACAAATAAAAGTTAATAACGTGATAAGTCCAACTAATAAACAATTAAATTTTCATAATTTTAAAAAATTAATTATGCAAAATTTAATCGCAAATTTAATCATAATTAATTAAGATTAATTTGCAAATTTTAGAAAAAACATAATACATTCAAATGTAATTGTATGATCAAATTTATAAGTAATAAATTATTTTTAATCTTTTAATTTAAACCACTTTGAAAAGAAAAATAAAAATCTTAAATTATAACAGAAAAGTCCTCTAATATAGATATAAAAAAAAAATTTTATAAAATTTCTTTGCTGAATAAATATATTATATTGAAGATGTTAGATAAAGCTGTTTCTCGACTTCAACTTTGTCTGACGTTTGACCCAGTTTTTAGAAACAAAAGTTATTTAATTCTCTGCTCCAAAATCTGACATTTTGTGATGATTTTCAACACTTCAACATCTGCAATACAATGAGAGCGGTGGACAATGTGTCAGGTGATGATGGAATTGTTTTGACAATTAGTCCTTCTTGGACACTGGTGATTTGTTTATATATTATACAGATAAAACAACGAGATGCATTTTTACTTGTCCGACCATGGATCATCGACACAAATATATCCGATGATAATAGTTCGAAATAAGCAGTCGCGTTTTACGCGATGCGATTGAACATAAATTCGCAAGTTGGAATAAACAGCGTGAAATGACATTTAGAGTATCCTCTTAGTGGAGTAGGTGTTCCTGTCGAATTACACATGCCAAAACGCGACAAACGATAGCTAGCTTCTTTCGATTAGATTGTCCACGCGACTTAATTGACATGTATGCGTCTGGCGCGCATCCGCTTGGAAAGTAGCTGTGATTTAAAGCGAATCGACTCATCATTCAATCCTTCGTTGATGTATTTCCTGCATCTTACTATGCGCGATGTATATCTACCATTTTCGTACGTTTAAATACGTTTCAATTCACGTAATCATTCAGAAATGTTGCGAACGTGATGCAAATAAGAAGCACTTTCAATGCTTTCAAATTGAATCAATATATTAGTTTACTTTGAATAATATAAATATTTTCGTGTTTAATAATTTCCTATAAATATATTGATAAATTTTGTTTTAATAATAACATTATTAATTATAATTATAATTATAAGAATTTCTCAAGTATACTGACTAAGTTAGAGTTAATAATTTTAAAATTAGATTTGTCATATTTGTATTTGTTCTTTTTATTAATTTATGTATTTATAATTTATAAATCTATATATGTTATTTTTGATAATTTATACAATAATAATTACGATATTTAAACTTTTAAATTTCGAATCTATTAAATTTATTTTATTGTTAGGTTAAATTTTTAATGTATTTATTTTTTTTGTTATAATGAAATATTATATATCAAAATTATTATTAGTTTTTTATTTATTCAAACTTAGAAATTATGTATTATAATTTAAAATTGAAAAATTAATTTAAAATTATAATTTAAAATGATTATAATAATGATTATAATTATAATTTTGATAACAAAAATACATCAGAATAATAATAAAATTAAATATATTCTTATGTAAAAATAAAATGAAATGTAATTGACATGTGTAAAATGAAGTTGGTGAAGTGGATCAGCGACAAGTTATACATATGTACGCGTAACACAAACGTAGTAATGAGTTACAGCGGATATAATACCAACTGTTTTAGATTCTGACTCAGCAACCGCTAGATTCTCGTTTTAAATTATTTAACGAATTCGCTTGGAACGGTGGACTTAAATAAATCGCGCAATTGCGTCGAGCTCTCGTGTCAATTCGCGCGAAGTATCGGATGTCCGAATACGTCGAGAACGGAAAGATTCTCTGCCAACAAACGAACACTTAGTACATGAATGAAATCTTAATAGTCTCGTAAACAAATTCCTTAATAGAATGTCCTCTTTATAGATAATGCACTAATTTTTATTTATTAGCAGTAAATTCTTTTCGTAAGAACACTATTTTAAAACAATATTTAATTTTTGTTTAACAATATTATCAATAAAGCTCAATATTATTTTCTAACGTTTAAAATATTTTTATAAAAATATTAATTAATATTAATTAATTATTTATTAGACCAATATTGTCTTTTGCATTATCAGAATTATCAGTTTTTATAAAATAACAATATTAACATAAATATCATTTGTAGAATTTTATTCATGCATCATTTGTTAATTATCGACAAAATTAAGGAATAAATGCACTTTTTATCTCAAAAACTATAACGATTGATGTAAAACATAATCTTAAAAATTTGTCCGTCAATTTAATTGTCTTTTGCGTGCAATTTATGACTAGACAAATTTACGCATTTTACACAAATTAATTTGTATAATGTGAAATTGTATGTTTAGTCAGCGAAAATGGTGCTCGTAGTGTCAGATCGCGTTCGTTCTCTATCGTTGCGTAAGATCGCCAAATTTAGCTGGTAGACGGCACTTAAAAATGGCGATATCGATTACAAAATAATCCCAGCCGTGCACAATCGACACTATAGTTTTATAACAGAATACTATTAATAATGCAATTAATTGCAAGTGCAATGTTAATTTTTTACTTATTTGTTGATATTGTAAATTTTTAATATTATCATATTAATATATATGTGTTTCGAATTAATGCCGTTAAAGCATCTTGATTAAGATCAAGATAATCTTGATTAAAAAAATTAATTACATTACATTAATTAATTACATTTTCCGTTGCATCACAGATATTATTTATGAGTTAATAAAATAACGCGAATGCGCGGCTAGGTTAAGTCATAAGCGTATCATGTGATAAAATTGTGTTTTAATATTACATTTCAATTGTGTAATTCTATAATTGTTTATGAAATTAGAAATTTATTTGTTGTTTATTTTAGCGAACGATTAACAAATGATGCATAAATAAATTACTGTAAACAATATGTTAATGTTAATATCCTTATAGGTGCCGAATTTCGGTGAGGCAAAAAACAGCATTGTATTATTCAATAATTAATCGGTACACTTTTTTACGAAAATATTTTTATCATTAAAAATTAGTATCATAAAAGATTAATAACGTAGTTAAATGAAAATTAAATATTGTTTTAAAATTGTGCATTTATGAAGAATATTGCTATCAAATAAAAATTAATGTCAGACCTACAGAACAGATATTTTGTTGTAAAAACATATACCTTAATATTTAAAAGATGGATAACATTAATAAGGCTTAAAAATAATTAAAAATAGCGTGATTAATTTGATTACATTCGCGCGAATATTACATATGCATTGTTAAAGAAGAACGCGTTTGGCATACACATATATGAATAAATGAGCATGCCTTAATTGCGCGGTGCAATCACATAATTATGATTTCGTAATTTCGCTTATGACAGACGATGTCTTTCAGCACTGCGTTAACGATGCCAATCGATTAGGAATGCAAATAACATAATGACACGATGTTAATTTCATTCACTGATGCGAATGGTATATCGCGTCATTGCATCATGATTGAATGTGATAAAATATATGTATAATTAATCAGAACATCTCTTTGTAAAATCTTCATTCAAAAACAATTTCTCAAACTTGACTCGAATGTATAGTGAGATATTTCGTTGCAAATACCGAACTCACATACATTTACAAGTTTTATTATTTTCAGCACGAGACTATAAAGAAAGTTATTTTGAAAAAGAAATATAAAATCGATTTAAATAAATTTAAAAAATTGATTTCTTATAAAAATTTAAATATCTTAGAATAAACATTTGTCTTATAACAAACTTATTTTTAAGATTTATTTAAGCCAATTTTATTTTTGATAAACGCGAAAATCTTCAAATCATTTTTTTGTTTTTTAAATAAATTCCGGTTTAAAGAAAAATATCTCAATCTCAATCGATTAAAACACATCTCGCGTAAAAATCAGAATGCAAAATGAAGAAAGAAAAATTCCATATGTAAAGATTTTTATTTCCGGTGCAAAGTAATACACTGCAAAAAAAAATACGAAATTTACATTAAAATTGTTCGCGATGAGATCTACATCCGCGCACTGTGGCGATTTGTCACCGTATAACAATTGATCACGATTAATTTTTTTTTCTTTCTCTTGGCGCGAAAATCGGGGCGACCTTACCTAAAAACGATCGTCAACGAGATGTTATCCCTCTGGATGTTGTTTCCTTGAAAGTAGCAGCGCAACTCCCACGGTCGTCGCAACGCCCGAATTATTTCCCACTCTTCGCCGTGGATTCTATCCCTACCTCTCGATGGTTCCGACGACCGTATGGAACAACGTGGAACATATTCTCCGAGAAAATCGACGTATACTGAGTGGCCAGATGCCGGTACCGTCGGCATGGCAACTCCGATAGCCGCAATGTAAACAAATATGAATTACACCCAAAGCGGCCACAATCGTCACTTGACGCTGATCGTAATTTTTTTTGCGACACTCGCCAGTGCGTTTCACGTGAACAATGAGGTGTTCGAATACTGGGATCCGAACTCGTGTAAATACGATGAGTACTTTGACACGGTCTCTTTATCCTGCTCGCGGTGCAACGTCAGCAAAAATCTCGAACCAGCTGCGAATCGTGAGTTTACAATTACAATTTTATTTCTTGCTGTTTTATACTGTTTTATATTTATTCATCTATTCCACATCCACGTGATTCTCACAGGTTTGCGATGTCAGTGCGATGCACTCAGCAAGACAATTGGTTTCGAGAATGGCAATTCGCTTTGCGCCATGTGTGGTACTAACATGATTGCCACTGCCGATGGAAAGGATTGTATTCTACGCTCAAATGCAACGTGCAAATGCTCCTCGAATCAGATAAGACGTAATCTCAACAAATTCTTAATTAAAAAGTTTAATGTAGTTAAATAAATTTTTAAAGTTCAATTTTTCAAATTTTTTTTCTTGAAGATATATTTTTTATTATTTATTAGAATATATTCGGGAAAGGGGATTGGTATATTCAAATATTTTTTATATTGTTCTAATTAACATTAGATTATTAAATTTTAAATTATTAATTTTTATGTGAATACAAATATATATTATGTAAAACGCCGTTGTTTTAATGTAAAAATCCCTTTTGAATTATACAATTTTTGAAAACAATTTGAAACTGTGATTTTTTTTATAAAAAAAAAAATTATTTTAATCTTTCTTATTTATTACATGAACTTTATCTTTATTCGTAGTAGACAGAAATATAAATGGTACACCGTTGGATGCTGTGCTTTGCGTAACATGCATCCAAGGAACGTATCCGTCTGGCGATTGTTCCAAATGTTTGCCGTGCGACAGCCACGAATACAGCGGCCACGTTAATTGTGTGTGTCCAAGCGCGACACATGTGAGACTACGAAATTATTGTTTGCATAAAGATGACATCGCCGATTGGCCGGACATTAGAAGCACGTATTTGATGAAGTTTCGTAGCGAGAACGTTGATAGTTATTACTTGAGAAGCGAACTGCAACTTGCGGTGCATCTCTGCAAAGTATGTATATATCAAGGTATAAATATCTAAACTTCCTCAAAAATGTAAGAAAACGGTAACAAATTATACTGATTAAGTAAAATATATTAACAATTATATAACAGTTTAGAAAAACTATGAATAACACCTTTCAGAGGAAAGACAAAACGGCATGTGAACACTTGTCAAACATATGTGCCTTGACTCTTTATAGTGATGGTATGGCCTGTATGTTTTTTATGCATACACCCATGGCACCCATATGGTTGTTTTATAATAAACAAGACGCAACAGCAGTGATAAACAATACAAAAATACCCGAGAGATATAGTCTCAGAAAAGGAGATAATGTATGGTACAAATGATATAAAACTATTATACAAATTAGAGAATTATTATCATACAAAAATTTCTAAAGACTTATGATTATATTTCTGTATTTATTATTCTTTTAATTTAATTTGCTTCTTATTTTGATTCAAATTTTCAATTTAATTTACATAATTTATATTTTCAATTTAAATACATAGTTATTTCAAAATGCAATTAAAAATAAAATAATGTGTTTATTTTCAGAATACCATTCTCAATTTCATAATCGCGAGATTTGCATTGAATGGTAAATTTTTGTCCATCGATAGACCGACTTTGCCCTGTCAACTTTTAAGAAACGTGAGATTTGGTGTGAATTTCAGTAAAAAATGCAAAATTACCGCTGCTGAATTATTAAATGCACAAGTAGAATTATTATCTCCTTACTTAACATTTAGACAGGACAATAAATCATTTATACATGCATTGCCTGTGATTGTTAAATCAGATCAGGTAAGATCACATTTCAATGATAATTATAATAATAAGAATAAAATTTATATAAATTTCTTCTTCTTTAGAAGATCAAGGAAATCTCGTATCAGCAACTGGTGCGAAAATTCTTTCTGGTCGATAATATAAGCGGTTTCAAAGCAATACCGGCGTTTATGCACGATGGATTCACGAAAGCATCAGAGCTTTCCGTACTTCGATACATGAAATCTCTGACTATCCTGTAAGTTGCTTGTAATATTTTTATAACAAATTTTTTCACAGATGATTAGAAAACAAATGTGAATTCTAATTTTAGAGTAAACGTTCAGAGCGGAAAAAATCAAGGCAAGATCTTCGCGCCCATTCTAATTGTAGAGTATGACGAGTTGACATATCAAGATTTTCTCGATAATTCTGATGTTACAATAAATTACAAAGTTGCATTTACATTAAAAGATAATAAAATAGATTATGATATTCAGGTAAAAATTCATACAATATTCTATCTTTTTCTTAAATGCTAGAAATAATATATAATTTTTTTTATAATATATAATTAAATGTTAGGAATAATATATAATTTTTTTTAGATAACTATCGGAGTGTTGACGGGAGTAGCATTAATATTTTCCAGTATTAAGACTTGGAGTTATTATAAACGTAATCACAATGGTAATCTCAGCATAACTGTCTTATTGTGGTTCCTGATCTATGCCATGGGTGCTGTTGGAAATGTGATTATGTTTATATGCATCAGTACATGCTTATATCTGTTTATCTTTTACAAAGATCAAACTGTACCGCATGTTCTTCTTCCCGATGAAAGTAGTGAAGAGAAAATCCAAACGTATATCACTGTAGCATTTAGCTTTAAAGTAAGTAAAACGATGTGATATTTTATCTAAAAATAAAATAGAGACACAACATTAAGGATTTCAATGTATAGAACTTGATATAATTTATAATACTTCAATATTAATCTTTTTCAGATTGCAGAAATGATAGGGTTTGTCTATCAACACTGGGGTTTGAGCATATTTTTTATCGATTGGGAACAATCACGGTCGATACACGATCAACCAAAGTACGATTCTCCGCATACTTCTTTACAGAAATTATATGCTAATAGATTTTCGAAGGGCGAGGATAAGTCTTCAAGAATAACATCGGACATCATCGCGTCCAGACGAAAAAGAAGATCGCACAAAAACATAAGCCCCAGTGAAGTGTCCAAGTCTTCTTCAACTGATAAATACATGATGCCAGATTTTTCTTCCGTCTGCTCGATTGCGAAGTCACCTTTGCAAGAGGCAACTGAGCGCAGCTATATGCATGATTTTCCTATTAGTATTTGGAGAACCTATTACATTGCCAATGAATGGTACAAATTGCAAACCAGAAGAAGAATAAATGTAGCATTGCAATCGATTTACACTCTGTGTATCTTGCAAGTCAGTGAAAAAAGAAATAATTTAATTCGCGATACAAAAAGTTCAAACGATTATATCTGTAATATTTTAGATATTCGATTTGGAATCGTGGATATTGACGATACCGGAATCGACCGCGGATAGAACCTTCGAAACGAAGAACAATTTTACGTTGCAATACGCGATTTGCACATTCGTGTACATAACTGTATATCTTACACAGTGGTTGATCCGTGTTACGATTTATGAAAGATACATTAGAAACAGGCTGCAGAAGTTCGTAGATTTATGTTCGATTGCGAACATCAGCGTATTCATCTTGGCACACAATTATTACGGCTTCTATATCCATGGAAGGTAATTCAAGCATGTTTCTTAGAGGACACATGTAATTAATAATCATTACTTTCCGATAGATCAGTACATGGATTCGCAGATACTGATCTTCCTACTCTGATAAACGATCTAAAAAAAGAAGAAGACAATTTATGTGCGCACAGAGGTCTGGTACCTGGCACAACCGAACAAACATTCATAGTATCATTGACCCAATCATTTAAATCGTTGTACGATGAACTTATGAGACAAAAAAATACTGTATGTATGAGACTGTTCATAGAAGAATGCTGTTGATAATATTTTATCTTTGTATGCCTAGAAAACAAAAAAGCTTTAATATTATATTTTCTTAAAGATATCATGTATTTTATAATATATTTTGTAATATATATTAATGTAATATATATTGCAGGGAAGCATAGGAATTTTTAAAGGAAGTGACACACCTTCTAAAAGTTGGAAACAATTATTTGAAACTAAGTCAAAAGTTAGACAATTCCTAATGCAGTTTTTAGATCATTGTTCAGAAAATCAAGATTACATAATCAAAGAGCAACATGTATTAGAAAAACTGTGCGATGTTCTTTTCGTAGATGCCAAAGATAAATCTGTCTTCTATATCGGTACTATAAAATTGCAAAAATTTATAATAAAATATTAATGTAGACATCATTATATTAATGAATCTAATTTTATTCTTGCAGATAACAATTATTCCTTTAACAAAGTGGTGCTTCACGGAAACGAATGGCTATTAGCCACATTCGAGATTACCATATTTGCTTTCTTCTTAACATTATATAATTCTTACATTTTCGCCTGTATAGCAACAGTTATTATATCGCAATTATTCCTAATGATCATTAGATGCAATGTTAAAAGAAATCTCTGCAACAAGTCATTGTTGGACAAGAGATTCCTCATGTAACCAAAAGATTAAATAATAATAAACAAATATTAATTAATACATAATTATTAGTTTTATAATTTATTTTTACAGTTATGTACCTCTTTACAATCTACTATATTTCTTACTTTTTTATGTCACATATTTAAAGTACTAATGATGATTATCTCCATGATGTCCGTGACCTGAATAGTCAATTCCAAAATATTGTTCAATAGCTATAGTTATCAAAAATGCTGGTATACCAATTTTCCAACCTCTTGTTAAAGTTATCAAGGCACGCTTATAACCTGGTTGGGTTTGTTTATAACGCCACACCTGATTTCTTAGCCATGGATCTTTTAATCCCTTCTTGGCTAATTCTTCTTGAACACGTTTCAGTTCTGGTACATCTTCAACCTTATAAATATCTGGATTGGGTATTTTATATGGTGAAGCATGGTGATCATGACCTCCCATCTATGAAAAATACAAAATATATTTCTACTTCTTTCCATTATGCTATATATACATTCTAAGAATAATTACTAATAATTATTCTTTTATTATCTACCAATCAATAATAATCATGTAAACATTTGTATTTATGTCTTTATATCATATTCATACAAAAATTCTGACACTAATTTGATACTTTGGTAACATTATGTTGTTCAATGTTAAATTTTGCTTTTAACTATATATACTTTAATAGTAAAGAATCTTTTTGTAGCAATATGTTTAACAATTTATATTTCATTTCTAACTATATATTTTTAGCAACATTATAGGTTAATTTCCATCATCACTAATTCTGTGATTAAAAATATGTCTACAGTAGAAAATGTCTTGTGACATTATTATAAGGAAATATTTGTCGTCACGTACACTGTAATGTAGTTGTTATTTGCTAAATTAAAATTATGTAATTTCTTCTAACACACTTTCTTTCAGCAACTGACTTTAAACCTTAGATAATCTCAGGATCCAGGAAGATAAACATCAAGGTGCTTCTACGCCATGTTCAACAAAATTAATCTAATTAAACAAACACATAGATTAAAATTCCATTAAAATTATAAAATATATAAAATATGTAAAATTATAATAATATTAATTATGCAAAAATTATCTTAGTCAAACATTAAAGAGATTTAATTATGATTAAATTATTTTCTAGTTTCTTACTCCGATTTCAATAAAAACTTTCTCTTTCTCTTTTTTTTCGTAGTGTATTTTTTTAATTAAACATAAATTTTCGTATTTATTAAAAAAAATAGGAATTTCAGATTAATATATTTATTTGTTTAATTATAAAACAAATATTATACTACTGCTTAAAGATAAAAGGAAATTTTTTTGGACATACTATATGCAAATTTATTTAAGTAGTCCTTATAATGATAATTTTCATATTTATTGGAAAACAATAATTTAGAATTAATATATGTTTTTATAATTAATTATATATGTTTTTATAATAAAAAAATAAATATATGTTTTTATAATATTAATTATAAGACGGATATTTTACAAATCTTTTTCTTACCTAAATAAAAATAATTTTTCTAGACAAATAAATTTATCTAAATAATTCGTATCGTATAAAAATGCGAAAAGTGAGGAAATTTATTAGCTTTTAACAGATGAAATTACAGATATTCTAGTGAAATTCCTCACTTTTGTAATTTCCACTTTGTTTCAAGACACAATCAATCCTCTGGGCCGGAGTTCTGTATTCGCTTACCGACAACTATCGGTATCGTTAACTAACGACAGCCAATGACAAGGACGATCTTGGAAAAAAGCGTGGTTGTCATTGGTTGTCGTTAATTAACGACACCGATTATCGGTAAGCGAGTACAGAATCCTGGCCCTGGATTCATTTTCTATTGGCAAATATGTTATCGATTAAAATTACTAGAAATCATCGTTTCCGATTGGATTACAACACCATGCATCGTCACATAACATCGAATACCGAGCAGTGGAATGTAAATTGTTCATAACGCACTGGACGCGCACGGGGATTTCATTCCAAAAAGAATTCCGGGTTTAACTGTTCCGGCGTGGGCGTCTGGGGTTGGAGACTGTATTCGTTTATTGGCATGAAAGCTGTATGAAATCGATTATTATAAGCATCAAGTCGCAAAGATAAAGCAACGATCATGTTGGTGCTGTTTGAAACGCCGGCGGGCTACGCGATATTCAAGGTAGGTTTGAATTTATCTGAAGCTTTCTAACCTAAACGACCACGCACGTGTTGATTTCATTTCGCTTCATACACAAAATTATTTACGAAAATAAAATTATCTTATGATCTAGCATGATTTTAAATTCGCAAATTAAATGATCATTCGCTTGCAGCTGTTGGACGAGAGCAAACTTTCGCGGTCGGAGAATCTTTATTTGGACTTTGAAAGTCCTGAAAACGCCAGTAAATTGTAAGTTTTTTTTTACTTAAGGACAATTAACTCCTTGGCAATTATATGACAATTTATTTCTATCCACACCTTTCCTATTTTGCAGAATTCAGCTGAAGCACTTTCATAAGTTTGAGGATACTACCGAAGCTCTAGCTGCCACTACAGCGATTGTGGAAGGAAAACTGTCCAAGTCTCTGAAGAAAACGCTTAGGAATAGCTGTACTGAAGCACATGAACAACTAGCAGTTTCTGATGCAAAACTGGGCAATGTCATCAAAGATAAGCTACAGTTATCCTGTGTGAGTAATACAGCGATACAGGAATTGATGAGATGTATCAGGAGTCAGATGGATAGTCTGATCACTGGAGTGACCAAGAAGGAAATGACGGCCATGGCATTAGGCTTGGCACATAGTCTTTCTCGATACAAGCTGAAATTCTCACCAGATAAAGTAGATACTATGGTGATACAGGCGGTGTGCCTACTGGATGATCTAGATAAAGAACTTAACAACTACATAATGCGAGCGCGCGAATGGTATGGCTGGCACTTTCCCGAGTTGGGCAAGATTGTAACTGACAATCTTCAGTACATAAAGACAATGCAATTAATTGGTCAGCGAGAAAATGCTGTCAATTGTGATCTATCGGATATTCTGCCGGAGGAACTCGAGGAGAAAGTAAAGGAAGCTGCGGAAACTTCGATGGGTTCGGAGATATCAGAATACGACGCCGAGCACATGCAATGCTTGTGTGTTGAGATAATCGAGCTTCATCAGTATCGATCTCAGCTATGCGATTATCTAAAGACCAGGATGATGGCGCTGGCACCAAATTTGACAGTCCTTGTTGGCGACTTAATCGGTGCACGACTGATATCCAAGGCGGGTTCTTTAACCAATCTTGCCAAACATCCAGCGTCTACATTGCAGATTCTTGGCGCGGAGAAGGCGCTATTTCGCGCTCTCAAGTCGAAAAAAAATACGCCCAAGTATGGTTTGATTTATCATTCACAACTTGTTGGACAATCCTCTAACAAGAACAAAGGCAAAATATCCAGGATGCTGGCAGCGAAAGCTTCCCTGGCGACGAGAGTCGACGCGTTGGGAGATACCACAAGTTTCGAGCTTGGTGCGGAACACAAAGCGAGATTGGAGGCGCGACTGAGGTTACTAGAAACAGGAAATATGCGTCGAATAAGTGGCACTGCCAAAGCGAAAGCCAAGTTTGAGAAATATCATAGTAAAAATGAATACATGCAGTACTCCACATCCGTAGACTCGACTTTGCCGACTGAGAAGAAGCCATTGATCGAGGAGATTGATATAAAGGAGAACGAGGAACTCATTAAGGCGAAGGAGAATGAAGAAGCCCCTAAGAAAAAGAAAAAGAAACACAGCACGAATGAGCAAATAAAGGAAGAAGCGGAAGCAGAAGAATCATCTATACCGAAGAAAAAAAAGAAGCAAAGCTTAGATCCTATTATAGAAGAAGGGGAATTTTCTGGTGCACAGATGAAAACTGAATCGGTTGTCACGCCGAAGAAGAAAAAAAAACACAGCATGGAACCTAAAACAGAAGAAGTAACAGAAGCTTCTGGTTCTCAAGAAGAGATTCAAGTAAAAACAGAGTTGGATGTATCGAAGAAGAAAAAGAAACGTAGTATAGAACCAGAAAATGAGGAAGAACTAAATAGTTCATCGAAAAAGAAGAAAAAATACAATATAGAATCTAAAACAGAAGACATAGAAGAAGCATGTAGTATGCAAGAAGTTGAAGCCGATTCAGAAGTCGTATCAAAGAAAAAGAAAAAGAGAAAGAAGGAATCCATCAAAATTGAAGAGGCTTCAGAGAAAGCAGAGGAGACATTCGAAGCAGATATTTCGATTGAAGCTGGAACAAGTGAAGGTCATTATTAAAATAAAAACTCGTGCGCGCGCGTGGAAGATTTACTAAGATTAAGTTATTTTCAACTTTCATATTTTTCATAAAAATTATTATCTTAATTCTGTAGGCAATAATTTAAAAACAACATCACTAAAAAGATATGTTGCAATATAACTTTTTAAATAGACTAGATTATAAAATATATTTCTTTAAAAGCTTGAATCCTTTATGTAGCTGTAAGATATTTCATCTTTTTTATATATTTTAGTAATTTTAAATTTGCAATTAAATATATTTTAATAAAATTTTATCATTATAATTAAAATATTTTTTATCGAAATTGGTTGATTTTGTAATAAAATGATTGCTCAAGTAATAGATTATAATTTCTATTTACAGGACAAAAGAAAAAAAAGAAGAAGAAGAAGGAAAAGGAAAATGAGGGGATTTTAGAAACGACAGTATCAGAAGAAATGGATGAATCAATGTCGAATGAGAAGAAAAAGAAAAAAAAGAAAGAGAAGCAAAATTAAACTTATATAGCATATACAAAGAAAAATAAATGAATACAAGTTTCTATATTAAATATCTATATATAAATATTGAATTTTTTAAAAATTAAGTACGAATATTCATTTTTACCAATCTAGATTAATTTTAACCTCGATTTAATTTCTATCTGTTTTTAGTTGTAAGAATTAGAAAAAGATAAAGAATAAATTTAACCGAGATTAAAGTTAATCTACATTAATAAAAGTAAATATAAGAAAGCTAGAAAAAAATCTGAGATTTGTTATTAAAATATTTTTTTCTCAGAATCTCAGAATTTTAATTAGATTAAAGTCGTTGATAATATTGCGATTAGGATCTTTAAATAGGATGATGGATTTGCCTGAGCATCGTATATTAAAAAATTGATTCATGTAAAATATTGTATAGTTTTCATAAATATATTAATGCATAAATATGATTTATTATTTATCTCTTAAAAAAATCCCAAGGTTTCCAAGATACCAAAATTTCGTATGCAAAATATTCTAAAATATTCTATTATATTAATGTATCTTGTACTATTTATATATATTTTTTGATACATGATTTTAAGTTATAACCACAATATTTTTATAACAGAATCACTTTATTTAACCCATACGCGAATACATTTGAAAATTTACTAAATATTTTATTCTAATGCTTATTCATTTGACTTGCAAACAATTACATAATAGCCGAATCTTCGAAAGTATAATTACGTTTTGCATATATATTAATAGATATAATTTTACGCAATTTTATATTTTTCCCGAAAAATATAATTGTATTATACGAATATGATCATATATATGTATATATATATATATAAAAGAATTCGCTTATAATCGTCATTATATTAATGATAGACTGACTTGTTAAATCTTACAATGTATATTTCTTGCAAAAATGAAATATTTCGTAATTATAATAATTAATACAATCGCATTTGAATATTGGCGATTCGCAAAATTAATAAAATAAAAAAATGATAGATTTTCTACAAAAACATTGCACGCAATGAATTAAGACCTTAAATGAAAAGCCGATTATATAATCAACAGTGCATGACTTGCCGAAAGTATACCTATATATTTTTATACATTCATATAAATATCCTCAATATTTTTTAAATCTTAATGTATGTATGACGACAGTACTGCCTACGATAGCATACCATAAATTTAATTATGAAAGTTAATTTAAAACTTTCATGTTGATGTATAGACATCTATAATGCATATTCTCTAGAGCATACACATCTTTATCCCCCAAAAATATATTTATCAAAGAAATAAGATATATTTATCAAACATTTAAATACTTCACACATACGTTAAGAGCATAAACGGTATCATTTCGATAAAGAGAAATTATGTAACCATAATAAAAAATATAGTACAAAATTAATTTATAGTACAAGATAGAAGCACTGTCACAAATAAATTAAAAAGTTTATTTCATGTTTAAAAATACGCTTTTTTTAAACTTTTAGAAGATGAAATTTAGAAATATTTAAAAGAAAAAATACGTTATAGATAATTAATCAGAGAATGTCATCAGTACTATGGAGTCCGAAACAAATTTGACTAGTGGACTTTGATCTATATACATCATTTGTCATCTCATTCTCTTTGTAATTATTTATTTTTTATATTCTTAAAATCTTTTCATGTTCTTAAATATAGACTCATAATTTTACTATATTTATCAATATTCCATATAATTTTTACATATAATTTTTCTATTTTATTTTCTTTCCAGTTTATTATCTAAAAATGATATCGTCTATGATCATACATATGTGTCATACACATCTTTTATCAAATTTCATTATGGAAAACAAAATGTTTTATTTTAATTACACGTCACGAATTATCGAACAATGTTACTGTGAGAATACACATCTCTATTTATAATTTATTATAAGAAGCTCGAATGCATCCTGGTGCATATAAAATGCGTTGCACACGTAGGACCGTAACTGCAATTAACATTTCCTTTTTTTGACATCCGGTGCGTCTTGCTGGTTAACTGCTGCGCATGAATCGAGCAAAGCGTTATAGGCGTGTACGCATTTCGTCTAACGATATAATAGCCGTTGTATAAAAATATTTTATATATCATTATTACTAAAGGATAACATATACAATGCTACATGACAATCGCCACTTATTCACATTCGACGATGATTTATCCGAGATTTACATCTTGATTTCAGTATATTTTCGATATTTTTATTTTAGTTTCCTATTTTATTATACATATCTTCTCGAATATATGATGTACGATATCACGAAAAATATATTACGCATGTACACTTGCAAACTACATGCAAATTTTCTTGATTGTATAAGTTCTCTCGCTAATTTTCAATCTCCTCTCGCATTCTAACATTACGCAAAATTATCAATGCGATATATTAAATATATATATATATATATTTATATATATATTTTTTTTCTTGTTATAATATAAATTAAGAGTCACCTTATAAGTCACGTTTCAACTTAAATTTGTACAATTCGCCGAGCGTAAATTATAATTTAGTATTAATTAGTATTAATTATGTAAAATACGATCGAGAAGTTCTGTAATACGTGGAAGCAATTTTTTAGTAATGACTAATAGAGCACGTTGGGAATAGTAGAACACTTTAGAAAAGATTAAGAAACTTTTTTAGAATATCGCAATTTCATTTTTTTCAGAATCTAACTGGTCGGCAGATATCTAAATGAGTCTACATTTCAAGAAATTATAGAAATATAGCGATTAAATATTTTTTTTTAAAGAAAAATTATAATTATAAATTTATGAAATATATAATGGATTATTGCTGTAAACTTTTGAAGATACAGCAAAATATGAATCATATATGTTCGAACTAATCGCGTATAATGCAAAAGAATATAAAAACGTAAGTGTGTTGTACAAAGTGTCCTAGAACAACTTTAATTATAGATCCTTACATATAAAGTTGCCTTTATTATAAGGCAAATCTAAAGCAGATTTTTTTTTTAAACAATTTTGTTGCAATGAAGCATTTCATTAGTAAAAAAATATTTAAATTTAGGTAAAATAATGCGAAAGAAGAAAGTGTTTGGTTTAATATATCGAAACTCGAAAATTATTTCATCTTCTCTGAAGTTGAAAATATTAATCTAATCACAGGAAAAAAACTGCGACAGATTTGTCATCGAGCTTGTGATTTCTGGGACACTCCGTGCAAATTCTCGACATTTCTATAGACATAAAAAAAAATGTATATAAAGTGCATAAAAAATATAGAGCATCTCACAGATAGTCTTCGGGTTGCATAATTTTTTTTCTCTTTCTCTTTCCTCGTAAAGACGCATTCTACCAGAGGATAGCAACGAATATTGCACACAAGTACTCAATTTATCGCAGACTGTGCAAAGAAATCCGCGGACTTATCCTATATGTTGGGAATACCGCGTAGTCCTTATTTCTATACAACTTTCTAAGAATCTTTTCTCTGGTATGCATAGCTTTATATATATATATATATATATATATATATATATATATATATATATATATACACACACACACACATACACATGTATGTGTATATATGTATATGTATATATATATAAAAAATTCTTTTAGAATAGTCTGCGACATTGTATTTTTATATGATACGTATGTATGTATATGTACAAAATACATAATAAAACGTTTCGCGGTGTTCTGTCGCGATGACTAGCGTCCGACCACCACTTATCGGATACTCGTGAATAGATTCAGCACGGACTTGTTCTCCTTCTGACTGCGGGCTTTGCTGAATACATTCCAGAAGCGCAGAGTTTCATCACCCGCTCCAGTGACGATCGCCTCGCCATCCGGTGACATTGCTAGATAGAGTACCCGGTATGAGTGCCCGGTGAGCTTAGCCACTTGCGTGAGACTGGGATACTTCCACACAAGAATCTGATTCTGCGAATAACCGTGCGTGCTGACTAGCTCAGAACTGTGCTTGCTCCATGCCAAATTGCAGACCTGTGACCCGGTGTCGACGCACTGCATCGGCTGACCAGTCAGCGTATTCCAGAAACGGATGCAACGATCAGCGGTTCCGCCACCGGATGCCAGCAGACCGTGATGATGAGGCGACCAGGCAATCGCTTTTACTGCCGCCAAATGTTCGGTATATGTTTGGATAGGTGCGAGGGAGTGTAAGTTCCACACATAAAGTCGATTGTCATTGCCACCAGACGCCAGATACTGATTGTCCGGTGACCATTTGAGGCCGCACACTTCTTGTCGATGAGCACCGAGCCGTCGTTCGCCAACAACACATGGCGTTCTCACATCCCTTTGTAAGATCAATCGATCTCTGCTGCCAGATGAGAGAACTTCTCCATTCCATGCCAAGGCTCCTACCCGAGCGCTGTGACCTTGTAGCTTGCTAACTTGCTTGTTTACTGCAACATCCCATACCTGTATATAGCCCATATGTGTACCTACTGCCACTAAATTGCCTCGCTCGTTCCATGCAACAGAGGTCACACTATTACCATCGCTGGACAAATCGCAAAGTCTTGTCACTTGGCTAGTACATGCTGACCATAGATAAACGCAGCTCCCCAAGCCAACACTGAGAACATTCTGGGAAGACCAGTCAACCAAATTCAGATAGAAGTCATCCTGTAGCTCGGGAGCATCCAGTACCTTGAAAGGTATTCTTGAGATTTTTCTGGTTGCCTTTCTGGGAGACCTCAAGAGCTTCTGGCTTTTGGCACTAAGAGGTGACAAGGAGTATGGCGAGCTCTGATCCAGCAGCGTCCGGTCCTTGGTAGGCGTAGTATACTTGAAGAGATTTTTAGTTACTAATGGCGAAAGTACCCTGCGCTCTTCACACTGCCCCTTAACATCTTCGATATTTGCTCCAAGCAGTTCATTTTTCAACAAGCAGGAATAAGCAATGCCATCACGGCTTCCCTCGCCATTCTCCCGCGTCTTCTTCGCCACCAGACCGCCCCGGGCGTTTTCGCTGATCATGGAGAACGTAGTTTGCCAGTTGTTGCCGGAGCGAGTGGGTATAAAGCGATCATAACTGTTGTTGCACGCCGACGTCTTCGTGGGCGAGAAGTACATGGGTGAGAAGTACATGGTATTCGAGTACATGGTATTCGAATAGGTGGCGACGGCGCCGGGCACCGCCGTCGTGGACGTCGCCGCCGAGCCATCACTGCTCACCGGCTTCAGCAGCCGTTTCTCATACTCGTGGTGGAACATGACACCATGCAAAGAAAACGTCTCACTTCACTGCACTAAGAGCCAGCTCCCTGCTATCCCGCCACTCACATAATTAACACACCATGGACTTCTCTGTCGTTGAGAGGCCGTGGAGTTTGGACGACGATGACTCTGGTCTTCGGAATACGATACGTCACAGACGCATTCCCAGCTCCGACATTCAGTTGTTCCGTGCGTTCCGTTCCAGCTTACGAGACGCTCTCAGGTCCGAGCTGTTGGTCACCATCCGTCGTCTTATATCAGCCGTGCCGTCGCCATTCGACGTCAGGTTCCAATCGAAAGCTCGAGAATCGAGGATCCGCACGAGGTCGACCGATCGCCCCGTGTCCACCAATAGAAACGTACTCCGGGGTGAACGGATTGCACTCGATCAGGGTGGGGAAAAGTCGATTCTATCGACCGTTTTCTCCCTTATTGATTATTTCACATAATAACTTTCGTTAACAAATTAGTAATACTTTGTTAAACGATTATTATTACTGTTTCACCATACCTTGCGTAACGTTGTGTGTATATCCAATTCAACTTTTGTCATTAAATTTTTGCCAGCATTTTTTTGTATTTCATAATAATGTTTGATAATAAAAGTCATCGTTTTGTTTCTAAATATAACCGAACGTTGAATTTTAATTAAAATATATTCAATTAAAATATGTTTTATTAAATTGATAGTCAAATACTTAAATTCTTTTATTTAGGAAGTAAAATGTATAAAGTCCAGTCCATTTCTATCAATGTAGATTATTTATTTTTTATCTTTTTTAATCCTAAGAATCAAAAAAAGATAAAGAATAAATTAAATCAAAATTAAAATTAATCTATATTGGCAAAAAATGGACATAAAAATGTAATTGATCAAATTAACAATATATTTATATTTAGCTGCTTTGCTTTAAACACATTGGAGAAAGTTTTAAACTGGTAACGAAAAATTGATAATGTAGTAATCAAGTTGGGAAAAAAGAGAATTATCTAAATTAAGGATGTCCTTTTAAGATATACTGTGAGAATTATCTAACAAGGATGTTCTTTTAAAACATACCATCGATACTTGAGTTATAGATTAGATTTCCATCGATAAGATAAATGAAAAGAATTTAAAAATGTTTACCTGAGTCTGAATAACTGAATATTTCACGATTTTTCCACCTCAAATATTCCAATTTGTGGCGATTGCAGCCATGTACATTGCGCATGCACAATGTGCAAAAGTGAATAAGGGAAGAAAGGTGGAAGATTTTCGCTAAAATCGATGACATTTTCGAATGTGAGAAACGGTCTGACGAAAGCTGCCGTGGCAAAAGAACCGCCAATGGGATCGCGACCATTTTCCGTTTTTCGACGCCGTTCGATGAGTCATCTGATTGGAAAGCGAAGGACGAGGAGAGGTCTGCTTTACACGCTGTCCAGAATTATTAGAACGCGACGCTTCAGTCCGAAAGAATTTGTTTACTGCAGAATTCGACCGGCGATGGCATCAGAAAGGAGTGACGCCTGTGATCCAAGCGACGTTATTTTGCAGGAAAATTCGGATGCCGAGACGCAAGTAAACACTCGATCGTCGAATACCTCATTTAACCTTCTTCGTTATCTTGAGAATCAGAATGAATCAACCGTCTCATTTCGAAGAGAGATTCATTTCATTCTGGAAATAATTCAAACGAACCTTCGTTGTAAATCCAAAATTCTATAGAGATCAATGTCTTGAAAAATATAGGATTTATCAGAAGATAAATATATACGTAGCTATTATCATATTTTATTGCTGATGTTTGTTATTATATTTTATTGCTGATTCTATATCATTCCATAAGAACAGCCATATAAAGTCTATTCTTTATTATCACACTACACTATACTAAAACTTTTTTTCTCACTTTTACATTTTGAATGTACGAGCATATAGCTAAAGAATAGATCTATAGATAACCGATATCTATATGAGATATCTTATATTCTTGCATAGGAAAGTTTCAGGTTTATTATGTAATTAAAATATAATTAAGTTTTTAAATAGATAAGAATTTGAGATAAGATTGGATAAGATTCTTCTTAAGGCGAACAAAATTCAATAAACTTGGTACACATTTTTTATCTAATTCAATTTAAATTTTTAACTCTAAACTTATCAAAATTCTCCAGAAATAAATGATTGGTTCTTTTATATAAGGATTTTATATACTGTACATTTATACTAATTAATTTTAGTAATTTAATTCTAATGTGAATATGATAAATGTTGATATATAGTGTGAACATAAATTGAGCAAAAAACCAAAGAGAGTGTTGCAATTTTCGGATGGTGTAATGGAGGAATATTCATCAGAAGATGAGGTTGATGCACCAAAGAATAATAAGACTATGTCGCATATAGATACTGTAATTATTAATTAAATCAATTAAAATAATATATGTATACATATTCAATAAAAATATAAAATAATAACACAATTGTGTTGTAGAAAAATATGAATTGGTTACCATGGGCATGGTATCAAACCACATCGCTAAGTTCTAAAATGTTAGACGGTTGTGATTACATCGGCGAATGCCTGGCCAATTTCTTTGGCATAACAGCGCCCAAGTATCAGTTCGAGATCAATGAGTTTTATAGGCTACAAGCACTTGAAAGAGAAATGTTTCGTAAGCAAGATTTGGAAATGGGTGGATGGAGTGAACAAAAGAGGAACAATCTCATAGCGAGTAGTGATACTATATTGGTAAATGAATATAAGTAAGCACATTAAGCGTGGATTTTATATTGAGAAACATGTTACAAATGTCTAGTGTATATTTTAGAATACGCTTAGAACATTGCCTATTGGTAGCTTTAATTGACAAAGATTTGTTTTGTGTTCAATTCTAAATTCTCTAGCAAATTCACAAATGGAAATAATAGTTGATTGAATGGTTTTAGCTATTTTTCTATGCAATATTAAAGTTTTTTAAATAATAAAAAATAAAAATAACCACGAAAAATTAAAAAATATATATATATATAAAATTTTTATGCAATATATATATATTTTTTTTAGAATATAAGAAAAGGATTTTTAAATAAAGATTCTAAACTTATCGCCTTCAAGATAGTCTAAATCAAATAATGTTGATATGTTGTCAAAACTGTATAATTATGACAAGTTTTAATGTTATTTGTCTCAAAGATATTACTCATTATAATAGATTAATATTATTTATTATATATCAATTGTATATTACTGATATATAAGATAGTATATTATAATTTTATCAAATTTGTTAGTAATATAAAAAAAATATATTACCTCATCGCGAGAGAGAAAGAGAGAGAGAGAGAGAGAGAGAGATTTTTTCAACTCTGCATTTGCACATACGTCCATATAAAAATAATATATATGATAATATATTTAAACAAACATCACTTGCGATTGATTATGTAGCCATACTGTGCTAAAATTATTATGCGTTCAATAACGACAATAAATGTAATTAATAAATGTATTTAATAAGAACGAACATTTTTTTTATAATTGATAGTTTTTATCATAAAATTATATTTTCTTCAATAAAGTGTTTTTCAAAAGCAGTTTTGTAAATTTACAGACATCGAGAAACAATACAGCATAGCAAATATATAACAATTGCTATTTGATAACATGTAAGAGATAATACATATTGCTTTCGATAGTTTCCTTTCGAATACCTCTTGAAATTCCGTATATCTCACTTGCCGCATGTATTTGTAGCCTTTTATAGAATAAAATCCCGTACAACACAAAAGTTTAAAAGATGTCCTGTAAAAGTCTTTAGACATTTGCATTTTGTACATTTTTTAGCACAAAGTCCTGTGTGTTTAAAAAAAAAAAAATTTATGTCTCCGGCACAAACCTATGCAACGCGCTGGTCAAAACTAGCAAGGAACTTTGAAGACCCTGCGGAAAATGTCTTTGTAGCCAAGAACCTTTATATTGCTCTATGTGAGCCAACATTTTGTTCGCTATGTCGGTTCTGAAAGTGGGCGGCAAATTACATACTCCTAGATTGATAACAGCAAGTCCCATATTGCTATTCGGATTCACGCCGACTCCAATCAATGTTCGACCAATTTTACAAGCCGTCAGCATCAGATCGGATGTCAATTGTAATTCCTGTATTTCCATTGACGCAAACTTGGAAGATAAATTTGCCTCGTACAAGGAATGAGATATTCGTTTGATTTGCTTTGTCATTTTCTATAAATAAATAATAACAAATAATAAATAATTCAAAATATTTGAGTATATATTAAGATACATTTTGAAGATTTAAATCTACAAATACAGAGATATACTTACAGCGAAGAGATCGGCTGAGAGATATTCCAAATTCACGTTATCTGGATCGGTCAGTAATCTGTACAAAGTGGAACCGCGATTATCTGGTATCTGTTGTAAGTCCTTGACCGCTTGATTTTTACTCAATGTTAACACCAACGTGTCTAGACGCCCCAATTCTAATATCGCATTACCGATTTTATACTCCGAATCTTGAAACACGTGTATGTCCAATAATTTCGTGATACATCTTTCCCTATAAAATAATTTTACTAAATACAGTGAACATGAAGCTTATCTAATGTACAATGTGGATTATAAATTTTATATGATGATTGTTACCTAACTGACGCAGCTAATTCAGGAATATCATAATTATCATCAGGTCCTAAATCTATTTCTGTCGTTGGATTCCAAGCTAACCCAGCCGCTATTAAATAACCAATCCATGCGAAAGGATGTGGTGTAAGATGATGACTCCCAGACCAATGTGCAACAACGACACCAATTGAGTTTTGCTCCAGAGAGGTTCTTATCGCGTTTCTTGTGTTGGCATATGTCGATGCTGGACATCCTGCTAAACTATTATAACCAGCTGTGCCAGAACTTGGTAAAACATTACCGCCCGCTACTCTGAATGGTTCTGTCCATTCGGAGAAATCATAATCAGCCTGCAACAGCCAAAAATATATAATAAATAGATATAAATTTCACTGAAATGATTATCTTTGCAAGTATATTATCAAAAATTATGAAAAGAAGTTTAGTATTACCTGAAATCCATATTCAACAAATATGATATTAGTAGGAACATTGTGAAACTCAGATTTGGAATGAAAACTATTGGAACATAAAAGCAGAGTTGTGTTTGAGCTCAAGTTGAGGATATGCCAGAGTTCTTGAAGGCACGTGTAAGATTTGAATACTTCCGACATGTCCGTTTCCAGTGTGTCATTGACGGATACGCTCAAGTCAAAACTATCAGCTTGCACTAATAAGGTAGTTAATCGCGGACCTACATGAACATAATTTAAACTAGGGAATACTGCAAGCAAGTCTTGAAAGATAGGCCACATATGCATCAAGTGATGTTGGCCAACATTGGAATCTACGTCCAACGTTGGAACTATCTCTAGATGGCGATCTCTGAAAAAATTAATATTATAATTATAATTATAATATTATTTTCAAATATTATATAAGATAAAAATCTATCTTCATTTAAAATATTGATTATATAACAAATAAAGAGATACACAGCTATAATTATCAAAAAGAAATTAAGATAATAAAAGAGCGGTAATACAAATAATGCTTCATAGAAAATCTCATGTTTTATTTGAATTATAAATGTACCTGCAATATCTGTCTAGAGTCACCATCTCAGACTTTGAATAGCAAAGTTGCCAATCACAATTTTGTACGAGTCTGGAGTAGAGATGTAAATGCGAGATTTTAAATGACGAGAGTAGATCAATAATGTGTAAAAGATATTCTAAGGTCGGTACTCGTCCTCTAGGCGAAATATCCAGCAATATACCACGATGCGCGAATCGTGGCTCATCTTTTATAAAAACAGGCTCTATTTCGCACACTTCCGATCTACTCTGATTCTTACTCAAACGTAGAATCTGCACGAATGTGCAAACCGCGTAATGAAGTCCTGCTAGGCTTCCAGCGTTCACTTTGATAGAATTATGTGTAATGTGTAATTGATAGCTATCCACAATGTTAAATAAATTTTTATTCACGACGCATTCTATCATGTTATCGTTGAGCAACTTGCCGCAACTGGGTTGTACTTCTCCAATTTTTACATCATGACCCAATTCCAGCAGATGAGTTCTGCTAATTTCCCACACGTCTAATATTTTATGCACAGATTCAGTGCCCTAAAAATAATTTTTATGCTCAGTGAAAAATTATAAATAAAATCGAGAGAATAGTTTAAAGATTCAGATTTTTGAAGGAAAATTTGAAGAAAGGAATATTAACATGTATCTACCTGGATTATTGATATAAAAAGCTCTTTTCCAGCGATAAATGGGCCCGTAAAATTTTTCAATTCGTTTACAGTTTTTGGTTGTGGCCATAGCAAGTTATAGATACTCCCTTTATCAGTGATAGATTTGTTAGGGCTCTCTTTGCTTGCATCGCGCAAAGGCACATCATATGTCGGATCTGTGGATTTGTTAGATTCGACTGACAATTGGCTCATATTGCATGAGAGACTTTTCTGACAATAATTTGTATCTGGATATGACATAGTGGGACTGTGTATTGTCTCGTTTTCGTTCATCATGAAATTCGATATAAATCTTTGAAGGAAACAATGTAAGGATTGTTTTTTCCTCGACAATTCGTATGGTGTTTTTCCTGCAAACGTTCTGAAAAAAGAATATATTTTCCTTTGAATTCCTATGTTTGTATACATAAGAAGAATATATTCGTCTAATTGATCGCTTACCCTTTAGTAGCTCGTACAAGAGGATTTGCACCAGCCTGCAAGAGCTCCTGGCAGATAGCAATGTCGCCACGATTTACCGCATCGTGCAATGGTGTTGCACCACAGCCATTTTCGGCATTTACATCGGCTCCTTTATCTATATAAAGGTTTTAATATGATAAAATGTTATCTTTAGATATCAACGATTGCATCTGTTTATATATTACCAAGTAAACACGCAATAATATCTTTGTTCCCATAACATGCTGCCCAATGCAATGGTGTGTTCTTACTACCCTGTGAATCCCACGAATTAACATCTAATCCTGCATCTAGTAGCTGCACTACTCTATCTACTCTAAAAAAGATATATATCCATTATTTTATGATACTGATTAAGACAATTACACATAATATTTTTTGCAATTGAAAAAAAAAATTATTGAAATATTACATACTCAGAAGCAGCTGTCGCCCTCAACAATTCCTCTATATAAATACGTCGTATTGCATCACTCGAAGCAACATCGACTGCATTATGTCCATTTGCATTCTGTACAGCTGGATCAGCACCACAATTCAAAAGTGTTCTCACAATATCCACCTGATTGGTCTAAATACAAAAGATATAATCTATATATCTATATAAAAAAATTTGAAGAGAATCATGCTAGGAATATAATCAGAGAAATATATTGCAAACCTTTGAGGCATATGATAAAAAGGTTCCTTCTTCCAAGACCGGTTGGTTTAGTATCTTGTCTCTTGTGATGCCTTCCGTGGCATTACCGTTTTCACCTAGGGCACAGAAAAGTCGATGATGTAAACAGTGAAAAAGTAAGAATCGATCTGTTTTCGATATCAACATATCAAAGATTCGTGTGATGTTTGGAGCGAGAAGAAAATGAGTTCTTTGGCATACGTACATGCATCTAGAAGCGACCTGATAATGTCAGTACGTCCGTGTTCGATCGCTGTGCGAATGTTCTCGCAGATGCCTTGCATCTCTGCTCCGCTCTCCGGGTTCGGCCTGTGGCTGCGGGTACAGTGGATCAGGTCGACGCGTCGCTAGATGTCATCGGACTGTCATTCCGCTGTCAGCTGTCGGAAATCACTCCGGTCACATCGTCAATCACACACGGCATAGGCAGTGGCACGACGCTAGCGTCCACACGTACCTCCACGCATCACCGGTGCACGTCGCGCTAGCGCATGCGCATGTTACAGTCAGTGCCACCATAAACTACAAATTTTTGCAAACTAGCAAAAATTTTTTTTGGCTTCGTCGGTTCAACGGCTCCGAGTAGGAATCTGTAAGAATACAAATAAAATTCGATTTAAGAAAATATTTATGAATGAAGATCAGGAATCATCCGATATAAATTGCATTATTTTTTAGGAAAAACGTCATATTTTTTCCTGCGAGGAAAACAGGACGTAGAGTTGAGTTCCCTAGGAGGCACACAGCTGCTTCTCTCCCCTATAACTCGTCGCGGTGTCAACAATGATGTTTGTTCGCTCGCCCGCAATGTCTGCATACAAATTTGGCAAGAGATAATCTTTCTGCATTTCGTCGCATGACGTTGCTGGTGCATAAAACGGAGAAGAAACAGTCTGGCGAATGTTTTTACATTTTGAACCTCGAGGGGAAAGAGTTGAAGATTCAACGCAGCCAAGACGTATTGAAAATCCCTGGTTCTGCATCAAGACAGTCCATTCAATTATGATAGCCATGGAGTTGCTGTTTGGAGTACAAATAAATTCCGAAATGGTCATGCCGTTTACGTTGAGCGGTGTAAATCTAAAAACGAAAATCGAGACGCTAAAACAAGAAGCTGCAGCACGATGGAACCTGCCTAAAGACTCGTTTGGTAAAGATGACTTTGCACTATTTGAAGACCGGTTTTTGTTCATGCAGAACCTTTTTTTAATCTTAACATCAAATTCTTTGAATTACATTGAAAATATGCCTTAATATATATATTAATATATATATATATTAAAGCATTTGTAATCTCGAAAAGCCTTATTGAATGACTTTATTTTAAATCTCTCTTGGAGAAAGATCAACTCCAATTTTATTAAAGATGCAATTAAAATCTAATCTATTTGAAACTATTCTTATAGAATAAAATTGAATAATCTTTAATATAAATACCAATTATTTATTTCTTTTGTTTTCTATAGAATTTATTTATTGTGGGCTTATACTTGAGGATGATACAACAGTAGAATCAATTGGATTGAAGAATGGATCAATGGTGCATGCACTGAAGAAGAAGGAACCAGAATCATTAATATTAAATAAACATATATCAGAAGACTGCATATTACAACTAGCATCAGCATTTAAATCTTTCAATGAGACCCCTGCATTTAGAAGTGCTCTGCATGTAATTATTGCTTCAATAATACATCTTTATTATATTGTTAAGTTATGTTATTAATGTCAAGTATTATTAGCTGTATAAATAAATTAATATATATTTTTATATTTCAGCGTTTAAGCAAAAGACCAGAAGTAATAGACAATATTATTTCTTCCTCTCCTGGATTGCACGAGGATGCTGTCGCCATTGCTATGCTGCAAGATCCTGATTTAATGGCACATTTCGTAGATGTTGACACTGTCAGAAGGTAATTAAGTATATTATTCTAATTTGTATCGCTTTCCATATTCAGAAATTATATGCAAATATTTCTCAAAAAAATACATCTTCACTTGATATCTCATTTGTAGCATTTACATCAATTTTTTTCTGTTGTTTCATATATTCAGAATTGCAAAACTGCATCCAGTGTTAATCGAGGCGGCGCAGAACATCGCCGCGGCCGTACATGAAGAAGCACATAATGCAGCTTCCAGTGGTTCCTCCAGCAGTTCAGTGGCCAGTTCGCAGCCCGCTACTGCACGATCTTATAGCGTGGATAGCATGAGCCTCGAGGAGGAAATGGCACGTGATATTGCCCATTTTTTCGCCACACAACCTGTAAACGATAGCAATCTACGCTTTCCTAACGTACCGTCAGCCGCGAATTCGCAAGCATCGCAACGACTGGACAATCCACCGTCTTCCACATCTGATGGTGCCAATCAATCCACGATCGACAATCAAACTACCGGTGTGATCACGTCGCAGATGTTTATGGAAGCTATGAGACAAGCCGCTCTGGCGACCAATCCAAATTCGCAACAGCCAGCTGCATCACCTGCATCTTCCTTGTCGCCGGTATTACCGCTATTTTCGCCGCCGATCAACGATTTGCAGCGACAGTTGGCGCAGATGCACGAGATGGGTCTTCAGGATGACACAGTGAACATTCAAGCACTGCAGTTTACTAACGGTGACGTACAGGCGGCCATCGAACTCGTGTTTAGTGGTTTCTATGATAATTAATGAACAGGAATGGAACAAGGTAATATAAGTGATTACAGTTGCTTGTACAAAGTAAAGAGACTCAGAAAACAGTATTTTTTAGATGAGACAATCTGAATATCCGTGACACATTTATATACAATAATAAGAATTAATATCATGAATAATCAATATGAAGATGTGTAAAATATGAAAATGTGTTCAAGCTGTTTATGTGAAATTTATTGCTTGACTTGAGGAAGGCTGTATATGATTTTTAAGGTATATTCATTGCTATCGGTATTGCTAATGCAAGATCTGAGCATGATAAAATACAATATACTATTCGTTATTAACATTTATGCAAAAAATATATATAAAGAAATATATAAAGAATATATAAAGAAAATACATATGTATATCAAGAAAAATGTATTTAAAGAAATTCTACCACTTGCTAAATATTGTGTATAATTTTTTTATTTAAATTATCTCTGATGTTTTTACATTTATGTATGTTACTTAAGCGAAATTGACTTTTATTTATTTTCCATATACTATTTAAGCCATTATAATATAAATTGATCCAGATATTTCGTTACATGATTATAATTGTCTTCAAATTCTAATCATCGTTTGATACATAATTTATGGAATTATTATCTTTCATTTTTTTCGTGCCTGTATCTAGATAACTGATTTAATATAGTACAATAAATTGTGTAAAACCATCAGGGATTTAACTGAAGTTTAATATATTTTTAAAATCAACGCAATTATACATATACATATATACATACATACATATATAAACATTGATAAGATTTTTCTTTTTTCAATGTCGATATCGTGATTTTTAAACATGGAGTATTAATCGTTTAAATTTTTGTCAAACATTTGTGTATACATAAGAAAATTTTGCTTCTCAGATCGCGAACCAAGATTTAAAAATATAATAGTACCCTTTCAGCATATGCGAGCCACGTGGAATGACGCTTCAGTATGTATCGATGCCAAATGCTCGGAATGAATGCGTCATGCGTGTCAGCAGTGATGTAGCGGTTAACGCGAAATCGAATGCGTCGTGAAAATCTACGCGTATGTGTCACATATTTAAGTACCAACGAGTCATCGTTTGAGAATCTTTAAAGTCTTAAGTAGCTTATTTACAAATGACGTTATATTGAGATTTATCTGATTATATTTACACGATCTTAGAACAATTAAATATGGAAATGAAATTATGATAATTATTAATATTAAATTATATTAGCAATAATTATCTATCAATAATATTAATAATCTCAATTATCTTAGACAATCTATAGAAAATTATTGGCTTTATAAAGACAGAAAATTAAAATGAACAAAATATTTTTATATTTATTTTATATTTATTTATTTATTATCAGTTAGAAAAAATACTAGAAATTATTTAAATCTATTTGGAGACGGTTTGTCAAATAATGATTAAAACGTCCTCTTTTCTAAAATTGACCTAAATTACCCCAGTTTATTTTTGTCGCAGATATATGCGGCATCTACTCTATACATAGCACCCTGAACGCTGTGAAAGTTCACGTAAATCCTCGACGAAGACATCTTATGCTGTGTCTGCAGATCGTGTAAACAGCGAGTCATCATATTACAGGGATAATTTCGACCGCAGCTGCATCTGCGAGAAAAGGGGTGCAACGTCCGCGTGTTACAATACTGTACCGGCGGCATGCGTTAGTGCGTGTGCCGATCCGCCGGCCGGTCCCTGCTTACGCATTCGAGCGAGTCGAGCGTCGCGAGGCTCGAAGTAAAGGGGATTTGTAACCGTCCGTCAGTAGGAATCGGGATTTCGCGTAGCTCGGACGTACTGGGCATACGGCTCTCCATCATTTGATCGCGAGTGACAAGAGCAGCACGTGCTCGCGACGCTGGCGTGCACGCGCGCGCGCGCGCGTCCATACATATTGACACACACACATACCTGACGCACACGTGTCCAGTGCTGACCCTGCCAATCGGAGGCCGGTTGCAGGAAGAGGAAAACGCCGCGGAAAATTGTCAATCGGCGTCCTATTATTTTCGGCACGATGATCGGATTTTCGAAAAGCTCTCTGGCTGGTTAGAGCCAGAACGAAAAGGACGAGATACATATTTCAGTAGGAGCGAAATATTGACATCGCAAGAGGTTATGAGGAAGTCGAGGATTTGACATTCAGGAAGAGGATTATATCTGTAGAACTACTAGTTTAGCGAACGAAAAGGTGAATCTGGTGACAGCCAAAGAAGCGAACTTTTTGCCGCTAAATATGGCCCGCAATCTCGAATTCTATTTCATAAATACACCACATTGCCTTTTAGCTTTCCTCTCTGAGAATTTCTTTTCCATTTGCAAATTTTATGCCCGACACCGAGGGTCGCGTTCGCCGGTGACAGAAGACCAGATGACCAGTTTGGATCGGCCGCGTTTAGCGTCGAATGCGCGGCGAGAATGCGGTCCCTCGATTTCGCCGGGACGGGCGAGCCGTCTGCGGCCAAACGAGCCGGTCGCGTGCGAGAGCGAACGCGTGGAAGCACAGGGCCGGTTTATAAAATACCTTCGGCGATTCTCCCTTCTCATCTTTTCCATTAATCGATCTTTTATTTCTTTATTCGCTTTCGTTTTATAATATCAAATTCTGGCAGATGATTATGAACAGTTTTGTTTGAGACTATTCTTTTGTTGAATCATTATATTGTAGATGAGAAAAATTTATACATAGAATTTCCGTCCTTAGAATTTTTTTCGATTAACAATGTAAAGTAATATAAATTGATATGAAAGCTTTTTTGGGGAGAGGAAAAACAATTTGATGAAATTCATGCGATTAAATCATTAAAACTATGCGCGAATATATTATTTTTTTTAATTGCCATCCGTTTTTATTATCCGACGTTGAAAACGGTGATGCCTTTTGCTTTTAGCCTTGCACGGCCCTGCATGGAAACGTTTGCATTCGCTATAAAGGCCGCGGCACCGTTTGCGATCGGTCGGCGTTGCTAAGTGCACCGACGATTTTTTAAAAGTCCATCCGCCTCTTCT
Organism: Pogonomyrmex barbatus; assembly: GCF_055798465.1. Classification (NCBI taxonomy): domain Eukaryota; kingdom Metazoa; phylum Arthropoda; class Insecta; order Hymenoptera; family Formicidae; genus Pogonomyrmex; species Pogonomyrmex barbatus. The sequence goes on from NW_028297109.1 coordinate 3,868,585, forward strand.
GCATTCTCTGCTCCGCGAGGCAACTTTGCGTATAAAGCGATTTTTATCTTATATTTTGTTTAGTCTCTTACATTTTATTTAACGCGACTAAAAAAAAATATATCATTTATTGGCCTCAAAGGAATTTATAAAGCTTTCACTTTCTATGCCTTATACTTCATCCTATCATCAATCTTCATTTAGAAGTTGAGAGAAAACGTAAAAGTAGAATGTGCTCCAAAATCTAGAATATGTTTTAATTAGATGAAGTAAGAAGTAAAATATTTGTTGACACTTGTTAAATAAATTCAGCAATTGCAAGAAATCACATTTCTTTCCGATTATTTGGAAATTAAATAAAAAATTGAAAATCTATCGCATTAATTGCAGATCGACTTCATGAAATTATTTCGTAATTTTATTATAAGAATATTAATTTTCTTATATTTAAAATATAATAAACGCTGAAAAAAAATGTTCGCAAAATCATGTAAAATGTACGCAAAATGTACGCAAAAATTAGATTCGTTTCTAGAAACCGAGCATGATCTTTGCAAGAAAGCAAACTCTAAGGAGTAAATCGAAAATCCATAAAATCGTTTCGCGAAATAGAGAGCATTCAGCTTTCGTTTATAAATACGAAATTCAAAGAAGCGAAAGGCTGCGAAATCGCTACGTAGAACACATAAGACATGGATCTTAGATTGTAGAAACAAAATTCAAAGTATTGGTCTGCCTACGGCGATTACGAACTTTCAAAAGAGATAGTACTTGGTGACGAGCAAAGAACAAATTAATCTTATAGTCCTATCTTACTGGAATGTCTTATCCATCTTTGAACTAATACTTTATGTGTTTGAAATTGATTAAAATATTAGTCACTGTGAAATGTTTATTTTTCAAAATTAAGGATTGTTACTTTTGTAAATTATGTACTTTCACTATTGTAGCTCTGTAAGCTAATTATGTTCGCGATAAAATTTTTCACATTGCTTTGATTTTTTTTTAACTTACAGTCTCGTATTAAATTAATTTATAAATTGTAATAATTAAAATTTGATAAGGGATGATGAATACTGTGCAGAGAATCAATTCGTTCAGAGCCATTACTACTAGTGAGAATTTCGCGGTCGAATCGTTGGGATAAGCGCGATTCTTATCTTACCTAATAGGAAATGATATGATAGGCAAAAAGCGGTAGTGGTAGCCGAGAATAAAGCAGATTCCATTGAGTTCCTTGAACGTCTCTATCTTCCTGAAGAGAAACCTCGATATTTCTTCAAAGTTTTTCGAATTTTCGATTTTTTCTCACTAAAGATACAATCCCTGATTGTTAATTTATTTTATATAAGACTTTAACATCGAATTATTAAATGTGTATCAATTCAATAATACTGAAATTACAACAAATTATATAATCTATGCTCCAGTAGACTTTTCAAAATTTCATTATTTTTTTTTCTGCAGTAAAATTATACAATCTTGCAATAAAAGTGGTTTGAATGCAAAGGATTAAATTATTAAATTATTAAGGATTAAATTATTCGTTTGTTTCGATAATAATTTATCGTAACACTGTAATGCAATGATGAAGACTCATCAGTAAAAACGTTTCTCGCAAATTTCGATAACGGCCAGCTGATGAACTCGTGACGCTTCGCTGCTTCGAGATGAGTACTTCCGTGAAAAAAAAAAAGAAAAAAATACGAGCACAGACATGCAACTACAAAGCTCACATGGCTCGGATTTATATTTATATGAAAGTTTACAGTTTCATCGAGCAAATGATGATTTTAATTGTAGATTACTAAGAATAGCGCAGCATCAACATGCGTTGGGTTATTTTCTTTTAAGAAATTACCGGGTTGACAGTCTCAATCAGGATATGCCAGGAATGTCTATTGTTTAGGTCGTATTGTTCATAATTTATATGTAAATAATTCTGCCAGCGTCATCGGCTGCAGATTAATGCGCTTTATTTTACGCGCTGCGTTTTTCTTTTCTCCGTTGCAGCTGCTTCTCTTTTTGCAGTTCTAAGTCGACATCTCCCGTGCTAACATTGACTATAAAGTAACGATTAACGGTTGAATAACACCAGTTTGAGCTCACCGCAAACTGGTTTATTCAAATTCGAACCGAGGCCGGTTGATAAGTGATGCAGAATAAGAGCGCGCGATCCAGAGGCGGTTTAATAAAGATTCCTGTTAATTAAGTATTTGGATTTGAATCCAAATGTAAAAACCGGTTTAAACCACTCCTTAGCGGAATTAACATTCAGTTATGTCACATCAAAATCCTTTACAGGCTATTAACATACATTATTAAACAATATCTATTTTTATATGTGATGAAATAGAAATAATTAACCGACAGTAAAACGATATTATTGGTTAATCAATGATCTTTAGGACTAACAATCTTTAATTTTCTAGAAATCTATTATTGTTGTTTAGATTTAAAAATTTTTTATAATCTGGTATAAAATTTTCTGTCGCCGAATATCTCTCTGAAATCGATTGAGATTTAACGCGCATATTGTTAAGGAATATGAAAAGACATTAGGTATTCTTCGCACATCGCCTATACTCAAACAATAATGATTCGAAAATCGTCTCTATCTGAAAATTGCGGATGCAGCTCGTAATACATTAAAGTAATTTTCGACGATTAACATATTTCATTGTCTGCCATTAAAGTCTGCAAAGGAATCGATACGCTAATTCGTTCAAGAAAATCCAAACACTGAATCCATGACATTACGAATTTTTCAGTTTTTGTTCAGTTTTCTTCTAATCTTTCAGGAATTTCTTTCTGAGAGTTTCTGGGGGAATTTTTCTAATGAACAAATAATCCTTTTATCTGCCTCTCGAAAATTAAACTTAGAAAGAATTCCAATTTCCAACGTCGACTATGTATAGAAGTACGATCGCACGACTCAACAGTGAATGTCTGGCATCGCATCGCGGTTTTTAATCTAATTCTCTCTTTTTTTCCAATATCTATCAAATTGTTCTTTTTTTTTTTCTTTCAATCCACCACGAGCAAATTGCTGATGATTTATTTCATACGATTTGCGACTCGCGGGCGCCGCGACGACTTTAAAATCGACGACAATATCCCGCGATCGTGTTAATAAAGAGGCGCCATTGACAAAGGCAAACAATTCGATCTCGCGCACATTTCGGGGATTGTTTGCTTACGCGCCATTTACTTAGCTGCTTTAATTAAGACATAGTCACGGTATTCACGTATTTCGTCAGTGCGGAGCAAACAATCGATGCGATTGGTATAATGAGGGAAATACGTTGACGCTCACAATTATAATACTCGGAATTATGCGAGGATTAAATTGAGATATTATCGGCAATCTGTCGAATTAATTAGCCATGGTATTCGTGCGTAGTTGTCGATTGACGTACACGTGGAATATCACGCGTGTTATTAGTATGTTATCATCGATTGGTGGTGTGTCAGATGTCGTAGCGATGTGGTTTATAGTGGATCGTGTGAGTAATATATGTTGCTTTCGCGTAAAAAAATTTAAATTTATTTATAAAAATATTTGTAATTTATATCAGATCAAAAGTTAAGTATTAAGTATTTTATCACGTAAAAGAAAAAGATTTATTATTTTAAATCATATGAAAATGATAATTCTATCGTTAGTTAAATTTTGGAGTTTTTGTAGAGAAGGAAATTAAGAAATTTTTTCTTTAATTACATATAAAATTAAATGATTACAAATTCTATTATTTATATATATAGTATATATATATATATATAACATATATATATAACATAGTATATATAAGTATAATATATATATATATAGTATATCTTTTTTATGTCAATTTTATTTTTAAAAGAAAACAAAAATTTATCAAAAAGTTCCCTGAGAATGACTTGTAACGTTCGAGATTGCAGAGGAATGACTTGTATTTGTACAAAGAATGCATACAGCATAGATCCTTATATATCATGATTAAGGACAAGGATAGATTACTGGCTTTGTAATCGCTGCGGTGATAATGATTCGATAGGAGTCTAACTTCCGGAAAGCGCTGTCACATGTGCATCCGTGTGGGAATGAGGCGATGTGTCACGGATGCGGAAAACGACCGCATCCAAACGTCTGTTTGTTCGGTAATTAGGCGAACTTAAACGCATTAAACTCCATCAGGGACTGGAGATAATCCACGGGGGCGCATAAGCAATGTTATAGGGCAAGAGTAATTTCATAATTGGCACACCCACGCGCGATTAATAGTCGCGAGGTGGGCAAAGTCAACACAATGTCTTTAGTCTACGTCTGCTCACCTTGAACCTTTTCGAGGAAAGAAAGAAAGAAATTCTTTTGTCTCAGATCTTCCTTTCTTAGAAAATCTATTCCTAGGAAAAAATTAATTTCATAAAAAAAGAACTACAGATCGCAAGGTGTATATTAACTTTTTTTGCATTGCTTGAGTATTAGATAATTTTCAGTAATGAGTTTTTATTGATGACACATAGTTAAAAATGTGTTGGTAGAAAATGATGTAATTTTAATTGACTTTTGTGATATATTATGTGTAGGCTATTCCGAGAAACTTTATCTTAAAATCGAACGCGTGTTATAGCTAAAATTGACATTTTAATATCTTGTCAGAAATATTCCTATGACATCGCTAAAATTATATTTCTTTATATTTCTAATATTTTCTATATCAAAATATTTTTATAGATTTTCAAATACTAATATATACATTTTATGTATATAACGAGACTAAAGCATATTTGATTAAGCCTTATCACTATGTTGTTATCGAATGCTTGCATGCTCCAATTGTTAACAGGTGTGGCATAGTTCTTCATTTTTTAGCTATCGCAATTATATGGTGATGAATCGATGTAATAATTTATAATGTTAACATGTTAATTTATAATGTCAAACATTATCGATATTCCAAAATATGCTATTTTATAATAATTTTTTTTTAAATAACATTTCAAAATAAATAACAATTGAAGTCAACGAATATATCTCGTAAAATAGCTTTAGTTATGTAATTTTAAATGTAATTTTTCATTCAACATAACAATGTACAGTTGATACGGTAAAAAAAGTGATATCTAGATATACAAAAAAAAAAGAAAAGAAAGAATAAATATAACTCTCGAATAACGATTGTCGACAGGTGACCGTGCCGGGTATTATCAAGCGACCGCTTCGTGAATCGATAAATTCCCGAAGAGGAAACCGAAGAGAAATTAGATTGCCGTTTGATCGACCATTGTATCACGGGGCCACTCGAGCTATTGCATCGCAGTGCGGTTTCTGACATAAATCACTGTGCAAGCAGAAGAAAAAGAAGAAGAGAGAACAGCAGAGACATGGCGCACGAAAACGGGATAAACGGCGGCGATACCGACTCGGAGACGGTGGAACTGAATCCTCTGAGGAGAACCAGATTTCACGTGAACCGGGTCGACAGTCTCGAAGGTCGGGCCAGTCTCCTGGGAGAGCAGGAGACCAAGAAATCCCTCAGATACATGACCAGGGAGGCTTTGCCCAGGCTAGACAATTACAGGAACATCATGAGCATCCAGGCGGCGCACAGGCCTTCCCTGGACGAGTTGCACAATCCCACTCTCCTCAACAAGGTAAGGTCTTAATGACTTCTCCGAAGGCAACATCGTTCGCGCGAATCAAACATCTCTTCATCATTGGTAAAATATGGTTTCGGGACGCTCGTAAAGTCCGGTGTGGATTTTTTCTCGGCACAAAATTTCGCTTGGAAATTAACACGTAACATTTCTTGCATTTTATGTTATTACGACGCTACTCTCTTTCTTTCATCATTCGTTTACATGGTAGACTAAGTTTATCTACGCGAAGGAAGTAAACGTTTGCGAACGCCGTACAGCATGCCGCAGCATAAAATGATTACGATATCGTCTAGAATTTTATGTGATAAGTTATTTTATATATTTTATATGACGACATAACGGAAGGTTGCGACAAATGTTAATATTCCACTGATTACGGTAGAATAATAAAGCATAAAGTGCAAGATATTACTGATAATATCCAAATTGTATAATGATAACATTGCGAGGAAAGTTCATATATTATGGGTCGTGTGTTATGATTATCCGTTCAGCAAAATGTGTAAAATTGATATTTCTTTTGACGTATGGAGATTTCACGATAAAAATGTGCCAGGTCAGCAGAGATGAGAGTCAAATTGCATAATGAGTTTCTCGGAAGGATGAAGTCCGGTCGAGACAAAAAATTCGAGAAAGCCTCACGGTAAAAGGCAGATGGACGCACACACACATATGTATATACAAGCACCAGATAAACGCGAATCTATCAATACACGTCGAACGAATCCTTGAAGATAATGCATGCGTTCTCGCATACTCTGGCATTCACCCGCTTCTCAATTTTTCACTCGTTATCTACGCCTCCCCCTCCCTCCCCCCGTTATCTAGCCCCGCGCTCGCGCCGCGTAAAATGAATATCTAAAATTAAACTGGAGTCTTTCATGCGGGCTGTGTTTGCTCGGCTGCGTGTGATTGCAGTTGGCTGTTTCTGAAGTAGACACGTGCTCCACAAGGTGGTTTAGGAAAAACCATTTTAGTAAAGGCATAGTCGAGTTGCAATTTATCAATAATTCCTATTCAGCAAGAAATTTTGATTTATTATGAAATTATTTATTACATTAATTCAGATGAGACATACTCACAAATTTATTTTAATTTATTCATTTTTTAATTTTTAAATATATTTTTGTTCAAGTTTGGAGAGTAAGTTTTTAATAAAATAAACTCTTATTTAATTAAAATTTTTATTATTAAAAATCGCAATTAAAATTTTTTTAATTAAATAGAAATTTTCCTTTTTTTGTTATCATTGATGTCTCATTCTTTTCCTAGAAATATCTCACGTATAACGAGTATGTTTAACGCATACAGTGCGTAATACGATAGCGCAGCACGTGCATGCCCCCTTCTTTTTGCCAGCATGGTTGACACGCGGTATTAATTACGTTCGCTCGAATGATTCGTAAATCATCGCACAATTACAGAGATTGTTAATTGTGCAATTAACCCGCCGCTGAACGCAAGCGTGGCGCCGAGATTCCGTCTCGTGGTGACGTCCCCTCGTTGGCAAAACCCGGTGGAAAAGTTCTCGGTTTATCTCTTCGACCAAGTAGGAATAGAAAACGTGATACGGCGAACATAAATATGGAACGTACCACTGAATTTTTATTGCTTTACGTGGTGATTCGTCGTCGACAACATGTCTTTACGATGCCGGGGCACCGTTATCAAATGGTGTAACACTGCAATGCGACATCAAATATTTACGGTGACTACTTTCAAGCACGTTTGTATTTTCAGGAATATTGTTCCAGATATACGATCCATGAATATTGCACTAATTGTAGCTGCATACCGATGATCAAATCTAAACAAGTCTAATCTCTTATTTAACGTTACATATCTTTCTTATCTATTATTAGACATTCTTTTTATATTAGGGTTCATCGATATAACATATAGATTCTTAAACCAGTCACAAATTAAAAAAATATATTAATAAATTATTAAAAAATCATGACAGATTAGTTAATTAAAAATGTGACAAATATTTCTAGAATTATTAATTTAACTAAAATTTATACCTCAATTTTCTATTAACTTATTAATATAGTTTTTCATCTGGATGTTTTGAAGATCTTTTTCAATTCTGAATGCCGTTGTACCGATGTTGTAATAATTATAATTACAGACTGCATTTTTAAATTAACACGAATAGGAAAAATGACTAAATTCGTTACCTTCCAACGCGCAACTACTTTTCAGTTATGAATTAGTCCGATACGCCCAAAAGCGTTATCCAAGCGTGAAGCAAATGTCGATTGTCCTCGTGATTGTCCTCTACTTCATATACGAAATATAATGTCCGATTTCGTTTCCGGGTAATGCCCGGAGGAATTTTTATGTCCTCAGCAATTAAAATTCTTACAAAGCAAGACTAACGCAGGCATTTATTTATCTGATACGTGATAAATTTCGTGCTACGGTGCATAAAGTGATACAACCTCATTTTACATATTTTAAATTTCTAAAGCTACATATTATTTATCTTTCAAAATGATTAAATAAATTTATTTGATAATTTAATTGATAAATAAATATAGATATATATATATATATATATATATATATATATATATATATATATATACTTTATTTATCAAATGTATATGTATATGTATATATATATATATATGTATGTGTGTACACACACACACACACACACACACACACACACACACAAATGATAAAGATAGATAGATGATAAATGTAAGATTTGACATAAAAAAATTTTTTACTGTCAGTACTTTGTAGATTTTGTACAAGGCAATCAAAAAGCTATTTAGATAGCCCATACGAGAGGCGACTAAAGAGAAAGGGGATAAAACTACACGGTTGATCGCTCACGTGAAGGAATGACATGATTGCATACTGGGTCACGGAGAATTAGTGTATATGTATTTAAACAAATTTAGAAAAAGCGTCACGTAGGCCACGTCTCGTACTTTGTATGGCATAAATATCAACGAAACGCCTTGTGCCGTAAATAAGCTATAAGAACCTAATCAGAAAATATGCATGTATGAACTATGTATAAAATGCATTTATGCATTTATATGTATGAAAAATGTTATAAAATGCATTTTGAAGTCTATTTAAAAAATTGAAAAATTTATTAACAAAGAATGCATTCTAATGCAATGAGAAAAAAATATTAATAAGATATTTTAAAAGTGTAAGCAGAACATAAATATAAATCAAAAAATTATCAACTATGAAAATAACGACGAGATTTCAATCAACAGCGCACGTATGCTGCATGTATAATGGATATGAGATAAATAATACGATAATATTTATTGCAACATTGTGGCTCTGTAACTCAACGAGAGAAATATATAGAAAGCGTCGAGTTCAATGTATTAAGTCGAATTATCTATGCAACAGATGTTGCGTCATTAGTCATGCTTCGTTAATGCGAGCGAGGAAGTTTTTCAGACATGGATTACAATACACGGCGCATATGAAATCGTGCAATCCGCCATAGTACGTAACTGTCGGGTCAAAGTGAAGACCCGTCACGTTCGCGTAGGCAATTAAAGTCCGTCGCTCGAGATGATGACAAATATCCCAGGACAGTCTCATCAGTCCGCTACGCGCTAAGACGACGTAATTCCCATCCGAGGAATCGATCCCACCGAGAGATTCAAAACTTGGAAGTTTAAATGCGCCCATTTATCACGAACCCATTTTTGCTACATCGATAGATCTCGCAGCAATTAGACAAACGAATTTATGTCACGAGTTCCCGCCGTAATTAAACTGTTGATAATTGAGCGACATTTCTTTCACATGTCTCATCACGTGACGTAATTTTTTAGGTCAGGCTGATGTTGTTAATTGACTGTAATTAGCGATTCTCTACTTCTTTCTAGATCGTAGATCTGTGCGATCCAAAAAGAAGATCATCTACACCAGTTGTTAGGTGCCATTGTTATATCGGGCTTACGTGTTGATCGTGTGAATTCGAGAAGGTAGCGGAATAAATTTATTATATTATAAATTTATAATTTATTATAAATTTAAAATAAAAAAAGAATATGTTTACAAACATTTGCAAACACATTTTGTATAAAAGAATCAACACACGTACTTTAAGAATGACATTTTAATAAGAATCTGATGTATAAATAAATTGAAATGATGTATAAATAAATTGAAAATCACATATCTTATATCATATTAAAGATAAAAGTTCAAGATAAAGTGTTAAAGATAAAATATGAATAGCTTTGCCTTTACGTGAACATCGTTTACTCACTATTTATACATGCGAGATTGATTTGTAGTACATTATTATACCTATTAAATAGTATAGTACACTACATTATCTTTATATGTTGTAAAAGAAAACATTCTGCTCAAACACCGTGACGACATTATACAGAATTTCTAGAATGCCGTATAATTACGTCGACAAATGAGAGAATAATTTTAATTATATTTTGCGCGCGCGCGCGCGCGCGTGTGTGTGTGTGTGTGTGTGTGTGTGTGTGTGTCAATTATGAATTCAATTGAATTTATTAGCGAGGAGATAAAATAAAATATTTACAAATATTTTTCTTGCATCTTCACATCATATAATGTATAATTTATTATTCACATCATATAATAATAATTATATCATTCACATGATATAATGTAAGGAAGACAGATATATAAGAATTATACTGTTAAATACTTGTTATTTCTTCCAAAATTAATTTTCTGTGACTTCTATTGTTCTGAACCGAACTGATTGAATCGTGCATTTACATTTACGGCTTGATATGGCAGTGTCAATGGGCTCAGCAAAAAGCGTACTCCGAATAATCGGGAGCCTCTGAAAGATAGGATGTGCTACATTATTTGAATATGCTCGTGGCATGTCGTAGTAGAAGATACGAGCATACGCGAGAAGTATGTGAAAGGAAGCTTAACTGTATAGAGAGTCTTTATTCATTCTCTCTGTGTCGTAAATCACTTACGCTGTGTGCGTACAAATGCTTGATTGAGAAATTTCGGATATAACCTTTATAACATTTTTGATCGATTGCTCATAAGGATTTCAAAATTGATAACTAAATTTCTAGCAACTATTTATAATAATTTTTTATAAAATTATTGGAATTGATATGATAAAGAAGGATTTCAAATTTGGATAATCAATGATTATTCGCAATAATTCATGTGATAAAACTTTCTCATGAGAAAATGTCAATTTAATTTATTGTCAGAAAGAAAAGTTTTTTATTGTAGCTGCTTTTAAAAGTTTATTTATTTGTTAAGTAGTCGTATATTTTTTCTAAGATATTTGATAGAAATATTATAAATTTTTAACTATGTAATTATATAACATAAATATTGAAATAAAAGAAATAGACAATTGTATCACGATAAAAATATTAGAAAAATTAGCAAATTATCAAATATAGAAGACAAAATATTTATTGATTTTATACAATTTGTTAGAATGATTACACAATTATACCGAAGTTCAAAGCAAGATATTGGAGGATGTGACGAAAAATTACAGAATAAATTAATCTTCTGAGTTCTAAGTCTTCAAGAAGACGGGTTGCAATCTAATTAAAATCGAATTGCAACAATTGATAATTCTCATTATTAATTCACTCATCCGATGTAAATTTGTATACGTAAACAATTTTCTATCGCATTTCAACATATTTTAATATTTTCCAAGTTTCGATTTAATTCTTTGATTATTCATTTTTCCTGAGACTTCCGTAAACGTTTTAGTAAAACTCGTTCCGCTCAGAAATCATTAATCATAGATAATAATCGTCAATATTACTCAAACATCATAAAACAATATTTTTCAAGAAAACGTGAAGACTCCAGCAGATATGAACGTCTCAGAAATATTTTCGATTTTTCCGGATCGTACGATCTCACGTGCGATTTGCGAAAAATTTCTCGACATTGGGTGACACCATTGCGGACCTGAGGCCGGCTACACGAGGCTCCGTTACGTAAATCGTTAAGACTTCATTGGCCGACTAGCGGACCCTTCCTCCGGAGACCGGAGTCACCTTCAATGCCTTCGATAATCGCCTCTGAATCTCAATTTATGCGCTAATCCGCTCGCACGGATATTCGCGGCCGGCTGCACGGTAAGACGTAAAATCACCGCCTCGTCATCCGCAAGAAATCGTTCAGATTCATTTACAGAGCCGACCTTGAAACTTCTCGGTACGGCCATTACCCATCGGATTGATGAAGACATCATCCCAATGACGGAGCATAATCCCCAGTGTAATTATGAGCTAGTCGCGTCTGGATCCTTTATAGCCGCGATTACGCGATATGCGATGTGCATAGAAACGCAGTCGATTCTGATAGCACACGAGATTGCAACGCTTCGAAAAAGCCTTGAATCTTCCTGAAGAAACTTTGCTAATCCTTTTGTTTTTCGTTTCCTTGTTTTTAGTCGCCGTAATCTCGCATAGTTACACGTTCTCGCGATGTACGCATGCGACAATCCACAGAGTTGCTGACGATGCGGTGAAATAGAGGAGAATAATAGATACGTTGAAGAATAGAGGATTGCAGTGGAAAATAGAACAATAAAATGCTATTAATTAGAGATACGAAGAGATACAACATTGAAAATAATCAATGTTTGAAATTAAATTAAATAATTATATGAAAATATTAAATTAAAATCGGACAAGAATTAAATAGAAAATTAAAATTCAATTAAAATATAAGATTTAATGACGATTGTAGTAAAATTAAACTGAAATGAAATGAAATTAAAATTATACAAAGAAAAACATACACTATGAAGTTATATATTATGAAGTTATATGAAGTATTTAAAAAATTCCAAATATTCATGATATTATTTAATAATGAACATTTATTACATACAAAGATACCGAAAGAAACTTGTACCGATATTTATTGAAAATTATATAAAAATTTAAAAAATTACTGACTTCCTTCGTTTTAGAAAACGTATTTTCACCCAAATTTGTATATGACTCCTAAAATAGATCTTCGAATTAGATTTATTGAAACATTTATTTATAGGGTCCAGGTTCACACACATTAACTATCCCGCAAATGAAAGCCTCCGCACCGGGAGTAAAATTTGGATGGATTCAAGGAGTGTTGATGCGATGTCTCCTCAACATTTGGGGGGTGATGCTTTTTCTGCGACTTTCCTGGGTCGTAGCACAGACCGGGATAGGTGAGTGCTTCCTCACTGATCCGTTCTTTCGATTAGTTAGATTTCTAAGACTTCAATGTTGCTAATATTGTTCCAGGCCAGGCTATTTTACTGATTCTCACAACGACAGTAGTCACGACAATTACATCCTTATCGATGTCAGCGATCAGTACCAACGGACTTATAAAAGGGGGTACGCATTAAACAATAAATACAATAACAAGATTACAATACGTACATAGTTCAGAAACAAGTTTCAGAAAGAAGAAAGAGAAAAAACTACTTTAAAAATAAAAAAAAAAGTGGTTAAAACCGAAAATTGTTTTTTTATCGGTTTCTTTATGCAATCGATACTGCATATCTCAGACTAATTAACACTTTCATAATTGTTTGCACATATGTAAATTCGATAAATTATCATATCAATATAACAGTAGCCACATGACGGATTGAAACATACATATTTTTTTGTTTTCTCTTTTCGCAGGTGGAACTTATTACATGATTTCCAGGTCTTTAGGACCTGAATTTGGCGGATCCATAGGTCTTATATTTTCTTTAGCAAATGCTGTCGCCTGTTCCATGTACGTAGTTGGTTTTTGCGAAAGCTTGGTGGACTGCCTCCGCCCTTTTAAAGCCTGCATAATCGATTGTGCGATTATGGACATTAGAATTATAGGTTCGTTTGCGCAATTCTAATTCTAAAATTACCATTATAATTTTGGTTAATTTATATTTCTCTGTCAAACATGATGTAAATGTATTCGTTGGATTTGCAGGTTGCATAACAATAGTCGTACTTTTGATAATCGTTATAATCGGACTAGAATGGGAGGCAAAGGCTCAAGTATTTTTGCTGATGATTCTTCTCGTAGCTATTGGTGATTTTATGATCGGTACTTTTATAGGCCCGAAAAGCGAGACGGAGAGAGCTCAGGGATTTATAGGATACCATGGTAATGTGTCAACATTCTTTTTTTATGCTTTTTCCTCAACAAATTAATCTTATCGTAATTAATAGACACGATTGAGTATTAATTTCATTGTTTATTCATGATTTGCAGCCGAGTTGTTCAAGGAAAATTTGCATTCAAACTATAGATACAGCGAAGGCGTGCATCATAATTTCTTTTCAGTCTTGGCCATCTTTTTCCCAGCGGCAACAGGTATCCTGGCAGGTGCGAATATATCCGGTGACTTGAAGGTGATTTAGTTCTTTTGTCTATAGGAGATACTTAGAGTTAAATGTCTGACTCACTATGTAATTTATGCGCATAATTATTGTCCATTTAATTATTTGTCAGTTTGTATATTCGATTAAAATTATCTTCTGTAGTAAATTATTTTCTTCATAAATGAATGATAAAAAAAATTTGCATGATTTGTTGAGATTAGCAAGAATTTTACATGATATGAACATGCACACGATTTTATGTTATTACCACATTTTATCTTGAATTCGACAGGATCCGCAAACGGCAATTCCGAAAGGCACGCTACTCGCGATTCTTCTAACGTCGTTGTCATACTTAATCATGGCGATTATGGTTGGAGGTACCGTTATGCGAGACGCATCCGGCAATGTTGCTGATTTATGGACGACGTATAATAACTCTCTTTTGGCTCTGTCAATGTCCGGAGCAGACAATGACACTACAATCGATAACAGTACAATTATTGAGAATTTGAATCACACATCCTGGAGTGTATATGGAACAGCTTTTAATTGCACCCCCGAATGCAAGTACGGCAGCCACAATAGTTTTGAGGTGCATAAAATTATTAAGATAATTCACAAATAAGATGAAATTAAATAAAAATTACATTTGCTAAGCTTGAATAAATAATCGTTGATATAAAGACTATGTAAAATCTATAATAATTCTCCATTATTAAGAAATAATATTAGATAAAAATTGGAATAGATAACTATTTGTAGGTGATTCAATTAGTTTCTGGTTTCGGTCCTATTATCTATGCCGGTTGTTTTGCGGCAACAATTTCAAGTGCCTTAGCATCGCTGGTCTCAGCGCCAAAAGTATTTCAAGCACTCTGCCTTGACAAATTGTATCCAGGAATCTCATGGTTTAGCGGAGAGAAAGATAAGGAACCGATTCGCGGTTATTTACTCACTTTCATTATCGCTGTTGCTTTTATTCTCATAGGTAAGTGTTACGTAATTTTATAATTGTTTACCGATAAATCAGTTTCTTTCGAATATACATATATATATATATATATATTTTTTTTTTTTTTTTTTAGGTGAATTAAACGCAATCGCACCGCTGATTTCAAACTTTTTCTTGGCAGCTTACACTCTTATCAATTTTAGTACATTCCATGCTTCTTTGGCTAAGCCAATCGGATGGCGGCCAACTTTCAAGGTATCACAAAAATATAATATTTACGTTACTGAATTTCCATATATTACATTTATGCGTTATCTTCTTGATAATAACATTATGTTCTTTTTTTTAGTATTACAACATGTGGCTCAGTCTTGGTGGTGCTATTCTTTGCGTTTCTGTGATGTTTTTGATCTCATGGTGGACGGCTTTAATAACGTTATGCGTAGTCTTAGCATTATATTTAGTAGTTTCATATAGAAAACCTGGTAATTTCACACACCAGAAAATTGTTTTCACTTAAATTCTTTTTATTTTTTGTTTTTTGATGCTGTTCACGAAAATATGTTACAGACGTAAATTGGGGCTCAACCACACAAGCCCAAACCTACAACAACGCATTGACCGCTGTCCAGCAATTGGACCGAGTGGAAGACCACGTAAAAAATTATAGACCGCAACTCTTGGTTCTTACCGGCCCACCCAACGCGAGATCGTCTCTCGTTGATTTCGCTCATCATATTACTAAACATCAGAGTTTATTTATTTGCGGTCATATCATCGAGGTATATTAATTTTTCCTCTTATCAATTTGATTGGTCCACTCGATAGATGATACATGTTGTATTTGTATACTTTAGATGCCCATATCATACAAAACGCGCAACAGCATGGTACAAAATTGCTCTTCTTGGCTCAGGGCAAATAAAATTAAGGCGTTTTATTCGCTAGTAGATAGTTCGAATTTCCAAGATGGTGCTACTTCGCTCCTGCAAGCTGCTGGCCTCGGAAAAATGAGGCCTAATATTCTGTTAATGGGTTATAAACAAGATTGGGCTACTTGTCCCAGGGAAAATTTAAATATGTACTTCAATGTCATGCAGTAAGTCTCTCTATCATTGTAATTAAGTTTCATAGAGAGGCTAGTTTGGTAATTTTTTTTTGTATTTTACAGTAAAGCTCTGGATATGCACATAGCAGTGGCGCTTCTCCGCCTTCAAGAAGGTTTGGATTGCAGTACGATCGTCGGAGATGTCGATGATCAAAGGAGACTCGCACCTACTTCGATACCGGGCAATCAGAGTTTCTCACAACTTAGCCAAGGTTTTTCAAAAAAGCTACTATTTTTTTTGTTCTTTTAATAATTTATTCTTTTCTGGAGAACGATGTTTAACAATAAGCGATAATTGTTACAGCTAGTAGCACATCTGACATATCGATCCCCGGCAGTCCTGCGCCAAGACGTTCGAAAACGATCAACGAATATCCCAATCCGTCCTCCGAAGAGCAGCGCGAAAATCGACCAAATATAGTGCCAATCACGAATATATTTAATGTAGTAACAAAGTTTCAACGGAAGCATAAAAAGGGTACTATCGATGTATGGTGGCTATATGATGACGGTGGCCTGACGCTTCTGTTACCTTATATAATCAGCACGAGGCGTAATTGGTCTAACAGTAAATTAAGAGTGTTTGCACTTGCAAATAAGAATTCTGAATTGGAGTATGAACAAAGAAGGTAAATATTTCTAATCTTTTCTAAGAATAATCACGCAATATAATCTTTCGATAATTAATATTATTTTTTAGTATGGCGAGTCTTCTATCGAAATTTCGAATAGACTATTCCGCTTTAAAAGTCATACCAGACATTTCAAAACCGGCACAAGCCGGTACAAAGACATTTTTTGATTCATTAATAGCTGACTTCCAAGAATCAGTCGATTCGAAAAATTCTGACGATGGTACGAATCATAAAACTAATAAATCTTGTTAGCACATACTATATAATAATTAGCTTTTTTCACTTCAGATGTTATTAAAGATTCAGAACTTATAGCGATGAAAGAGAAAACCAATCGACATCTTCGTTTGCGCGAATTATTACTTGAAAATTCTATGGAAGCCAATTTAGTAGTTATGTGAGTATTTATATCACGAACTTTATTATATATTGAGACAGTTTAATTATTATTAATTGATTTATAGGACATTACCGATGCCTCGAAAAGGCGCTGTATCAGCGCCTCTTTACATGGCATGGCTGGAGACACTTACACGCGATATGCCACCGTTTCTACTAGTTCGAGGCAATCACACGTCGGTTTTAACATTTTATTCATAACGTTGATATAAAACTAAATGACGAGACATTACGGAACGTCATAGTACGAAAACGACAGCATCGCAGTATTACAAGCGACAAGAAAGACTTAATCATTTGTATATGCAAAGAATTAATTCAATCAATTCTGAATGAAACATCCAGTGATACATATATAATAGTAATAAGCTAATGACAAATATATGCTTTTATCATCACGTAATGTGGGAAAGTATGTTGTGAATAAACCACTATTGAAGAATGTGCCTAATAATAAACAATCTCTTGAAAATATTCAATCATATAATAAAACTATTATTTTTTTAAATGACTAAGATATTTCTCGTGTAATTTCAAAAAATTCTGACACAATTTCTTCTTTATATGCGGTCATATTTTATAAATATCTGAAGTAAACAATGACGAAAATGACAATCATAATCTGTAGCATTATTTTATTATTTGTCATACTAGCTTTTTGCTTCTTATTTTAAATATTGTTGTTTCATATATAAAAGTATTAAAAAAATGTTTTAAATGTTTGTATTGGTTTAAAAATTTAGAAAAATTATATGTATTTAAGAAGATCAACTATCTTTTTGTAAAAACTTTTATATTTCTATATATAACTTATAAGTGACAATCTTTAAATACAGAAAATAATTGTAGTAAATTCTGTAAATACTGCATAACTAATTGCATTAAAAGATCTGCTTATTTTTATGTGTGTTTTATAATCTTAATATAATATTTATAAAAACAAAGTTCCATCGTGAAAAACAGTATAAAAAGTAAATGCCAATGTTTAAAATAAAGCGAACATATACAAAAGTTATAAAAGCATTACATACGCATGCTACAAGTTTATCTAACTGTTGTACAAAATGTCAAATTCATCATAGCGACACTTATAGTGTCAAAGTATATCGCAATCCTATTTCATACATTTTTACTATCGCGATATTTGTGAAGATATCACGATCTAAGAATGGTTCATGTCGCACAATGTCTCTTTTCGTACATGTACTAAGTTTTATACAGAAATTTTATATTTATTTCTGTTTAAACTTTAAATTGTGTAACTTTGTTATAACATAATTCCATATAACAACTATCAGTGCTTTTATATATTGATAACACACTTTGCGATACATTATTAAATGATAGAGACATATTTATTTCAATGTTTTGATGTGAACACGTTTCAGACTAGTTGCGAATGCGTTGCAGGAGTCAGAATACTGATAATTACGATCGCATTCTTCCCAATAGCGTAAGCCTCGCAAATGATCTATTATTGCGTGTATGTAGTATCAGTGCAGTCTTAATTATAAGTTGAATTACAAGTTAATTTTGATTTCACATATCGTATTAAAAATCAATATTCCAACCCCACATATATGTATATATTGTATATATATTAAATCGGATTTGTGTCATATTATGTTACGTGCCATATTTGTAAAATTCAATCCTGTTTAGGACTATGAGATGTAAATGTAGCCTTACTTTATAACATATTTTTTGGATATCATAGGAAAAAAGTTGCATAAAATAATAAATACAAAAAAATGCGTGAAAATATTAGAACCTAATAATCTATAGCTGGAAATGAAAGTATAAAAAGAATGTTTAAATAAATGCCAAATATAGATTCTCTTGCGACAAACATAAACGTAAATACAATATAAAGTTTGAATATATTACTTTTCTACTCTAAATATATAAAAATTATACATATATGTATATATATATTAATCTCTTCAAATACTTAATCTTGCAAGATATAAAATGATATAACTTTTTAAATTAATTTAAAAAATACTTATCAAAATGTCAGGATGACGTACCGTCATTGTCATGCATTGCGTCGTATTGCTCCACAGATTTGGTGAGAGAAGAAAATCTGAATTTATGTTTCATGTCATGGCGATTAGCACTAATAGTGGCATAGATTGCGATTACATCGCAAGATAGAGAATATTCTTCTTTCTCATTTAAATGCTACGGATGTGTCGCGGTCTGCGCACTAACAAGCAACAGGAGGACAAACCGGAGCTAACTTTCGCCAATTCAGACATTCGCAGCGATCTAGTCGGAAACTCCACCTCGGCGAATACTTTACTCGATTGTGGGATCTCATCCTCTGATCGATGAATGAGAGTACCGTTCACATAAAGCACATTGGCAGCTACATCCTCGGGTACGGTTAATGTTTGGTAACTGTATGTTGCCTCTCGCTCGATTCTCTATATTGTAAAAATCAGACAATCAAAATTTTGTTAAATTAATAAAAAAAAATTTATTTAAAAAAAAATTAAAAGTCATTTCATTTCATTTGTTATATAGCAAATCTAAGAGAAAGTAAATTTGTTATGAACGTTGAATTTTGGATTTTGTTATGAATTTTAGAATAATCTGTCAGTTTATATTATGTAATAATTTATATAAAGAATAACCTTAAGAACTTCTTGAGATTCTTTTCCGGCTCCTACACATATAAGATCTGGACCAGCCATTGTAACCAGTGATTTCAAGCGTTTGGATTCAGCCACCTAAGCATAGAGATATCGAATTACTATCTCGAAATTATAGAAGAAATTAAACAAATATTGTAATATTTCTTCTTATTATATTATTTGATCAAATTGTAAAATTATTAGGATATTTTATCAATTAAAAATTATCTTATGAATTAAACTTTCCTTCTTTCCTTCCTTTTTAATTTATCTATTTAAAAATCTTTTTTAAATATTTGATATATATATATATATATATATTATATATATTTGAAATATTTGATATATATATATATATATATATATATATATCAAATATTTATATATTTATATATATTTATATACATATATCTCAAATATATATATTTAAAATATTTATTATCATATAATTTTCTTAATGCATCATTAATAATTCTTGATGTGCCAGCGAATCGTGCACAGTGTTTTGTGTAATATAATATACAATAAAGTATAAATATATTATCTAAAAAGTGCATACATACTAAACTGATCATATATGCAATAATATAACAATGATTGAAACAAAAAAGCTTTCACATATTTTGTTTAAAGTTACATGAAATCATATGCATGCTAAGGTGAGTGAGTAAGGTAAGGTTCATCGTATTGTTCAAGTGCACGATTCAAGTGCTAAGCCGGAACTTGTTTCAACTCCAAAGCAGTTTTAAAATTCCGAAATTATTATATACGAAAACAAATTTCTTTTTAAAATCGTGCAAGTTTACGTTTCTAGCTTGTGAAATTATTCTCTTTATTTTTTTTTTATTTTTGATGACATATTAAGAGAGTCAGTTTAGTGCACCCAAACCTGAAGAGGGGCTGAGGTAAGACTCTCCACTATCACCTCTTCGCCACCATCACCCACCTTAAATGAACATTAGAAAAATAAGATGAGTGAGCATGATATTTTATCGAGGTTCGAGACAAATCTGAGAGGTGTATATTAATATATCTTCTATAAATATAAAATATGTAAATATACAATTTTCATTGGTACTTACAGAATCGAAACATGCGTTTATCTTACTGATATTACATATACTTCATTTTAAACTTAAACTCTGCATTTAGACTGTACTTCAAAAATAAAAACTTAATATTAAAAAACTATTAAAAAATTGATACGGAAAATAGCAATCATATTTCAACAATAAATTCATTTCTGAAGTGATATCTAATACTAATACAATAATTTGTATATCATAAAATAGAAGATATAAAACACTTTCAAAAATTATAGAACACCTATATAATAAAGATATAACAAATTTTATAAAATAAAAGAAGATAAAAAATACATATATATAAAACATATATATACACATACATATAAAAAAATTTACAGACAAAAATATCTTCTTTTTCAATTTTGATATATCTGAAATTATTTTTATCACAAGATAAAATATATACTAAGTATACATCTTTTGATTCTTTATGATTCTAACATCAATCGTTCAAGACAATCTAATAATACATTAATACATGCACAATATATGTTTAATAAGTTACGAGAAATTTATGAATTTATGTTCAAAATAAAATGTTAGTAATTTCTAAATCAAATAAATAGATTCATCTATAAATTACCTTAATAGGTACACATGGATATTCTGGAAATGCTGCAGCAACTGCTCGTGCTCCTGCTTCATTTGTAAAATGAGACAACCCAACAAAGAATTCTCTACCTGCAACAAGATATTTTTATATTGTATAATGTAAAAATTTAGGTATTCTATATTTATAGATATTTAAAAGTATAATTGTGGAATATTAACATAAATATCATAAATACAAAATAAAATTTACCAGTGAAAAGCACATCTCCACCATCCAAACGAGCATTCTTGTCGCTTATTTCTATCAATGGTATCTCTAGCTCTTTCTTCAACACAGCTCTGATGGTATCAAGCTAAAGGAAAGATAAAACAACAATTAAAAATCAAACAACAGAGAAATCAAACTTAACTTAATTTTAAAACCTAAAACCTAAAATTATCTCTTATATTATTAATTCAATTTATCAATATATAAAGGAATTTTTTGTCTTTTTCTTCCTTTTTTTTATAATGATGATTTACATTTTATTAATTTTATTACTCTCCTGTCACTGCAAATTCAAATTTAGTCACTTTGAATTGTCTAAAATTGGATGTCTATATGTACCTCCTTGAGACGAGATGGATCGCTCGGATGGGCGATCAAGGCGATGCCGTTGCAGACGACGGCGATGTCCTCGACGAAGACGCAGAGTGGCGAATTCTCGTCGGGCGGCATCTCGACGACATCAATGTCGAGTTCGCGTAGAAGCTGCGCCAAGGCTAGATGCTGCGTCCTAGCTTCGTCTAGCGTCAGCTCACCCCGTGTACGCAGTGACAACGGGATCCTGCAGAGGATCGCGTGCGTGTACCGGTGCAGTGGCATGCCCGAGGATCTGCGGTTCTCGCCGACGAGCACAAGAACGTAAAATGCACGTCGTGCACCTGGAACTTGACGTTTAACGCTACTTGACGCGAAATGACGGGTCGACAAGCGGGCCTGCCAGCCGCACTAGCTGCTAGGAATTTCGCAGAGCGATACGCCGCTAGGAAATTCTCGTTTTAAATTAAGGCGGCCGTTTATAACGACTTCCTTGCTCGTTCGAAAATAAACGCACGATCTGACAATAGCAGCGTGTAAATTGATTAATAGAGCATTCACGATGGTGACACTAATTTTTTTTTTAATTATAAATTCATATTAACACTTACGCGCCATGATAATAATTACGTGAATGAAAATGAGAAATAACTGGAGCGAGGGTAATCAGTACGGAACGCGAGATGTGGAATACGAGTCGCTCGTGAGCTTCGAAAAATCGTCACAATTAGCAGGGAAGCATACCGAGATAAGAGGTCGTAAGAGATAGCGAGGTTAGAAAACGCATCTCTCGAGAGCTGCGAAAAATCGTCAGAGTTATTAGAGAATTATATTAGGCGAGGAAGTAACCGGTAACTCTGGGTAGGTAAGGCGGAGCTTCGAGTTCCCCCTCCATTACGCAGATAGTCGAGTTTGGGGAGCCTTGCCTAGTGGTGGTGGGAAACCATTGCTTTCTCTGGGCTGCAATTTCATTGGCGGACCGATAGTGGGGGGTTGCTAAGGGGCCTGCGGTTGCTATGGAGCGTTGATTGGTCGCCCGGTGCCAGAAGTGGGAGCTCTGATTTCGACGACTTCTTCGCTCAACGTGTGGTCCTAATACTTCTTGATATTTTTCGGAGCTCTCGGAAGATGCGACGATCTAACGGCACTACATCTTAATACCTCTTGCCTCGACATGTTCCCCGAGTAATTCTGACGATATTCTGAAGCTCTCGAAAGACATATCTTCCAATTAAAGATACTTTTTGTCCATTTATGTTCTTCGAATAATTTTCGCGCACGCAGGACGCGGTAATTATTCTACGCAAAGATAAGGACAAATACGATTATTAATTAATTTCTTGTTTAAGACAATATTTATATAAAATATTACATTTTATCCAATTATTTTTTTATCTTCGTAATTCATTGTTAATAAAAATTAATGAATTTGCTAGAAAAAGGACTTTGATCAAACTTTAATTTAATTATTTAATCTTAATTACTTTATTTTTTATTCAATCGACGATATCGCTTATGATAAAATTTTTAGCTGCATGATTTATTGTCCTTAATCTCTAGTTTTTCTTTCGTGTATAAAAGATGATGAAAAAAAGTGATGATTCTATCTGTGCTGGTAAAATATTACATTTATTTGTTAAATTATAAATTATTTTTTAATTAAATCAGATTAATCAAAGATATTGTTTTAAAAAAAATAAATAATTAGTATTCGACACAATTGAAATCACCAAATGCTTTTCAGATCGAATGCCGGTTAATGCGCATGGGGTCAAGGATTACCCTTTTCCAATTGAGCGCAATTACGCTAATTTCCAGTACGAGATTACGAGATCAATTATGTATTTCCGTGCATGAATTCATATGCTTTCGCGATACGTCATCTTCAATATGCAAAAGCAACCTTTGAATAATTAAATTCAATTTTGACATTCGACAATTATCCTTTTTTTTCTTTGATGTTAAAGTTACAGTATTATTTTATAAAAAAAAAATTCATAAAGGATGTATCATAATCAACATATATATATTTTATTTTCATGTTACTACAGTTTGCATAAAAAAAAGGATGGCAGATTCGGAATTCACTAACCAAAGCTATCATACCCTAACCTAAAAAACGGACTCGAACGTTTTGCAGGTGAGCGCCTTTATCGGGGAATGAAGCTATATTTACGCGTTTGTTAATCTCTTAATGACGCGAGATCTGATTGGATTATACGAGATGACCCGCACGTAAGTTTATTATCGCTGAAATTGCTGTGCCGGCATGACGAGAGTATCTTGAATTGTCAAACGCTCATCGGAGCTTGACGGGATGTCGCGAGGATAGACGCCGTTATTCGTCAATGACGTAAGATGAAACTACGTCGTGTGCCGTAATAATGCGCCTCAGATTCGTCAGGGCGGTCCTGGTCCTTGCTCTGTTAGGCAACATCATCGTCTGGCATAGGATATGGCGGCTGTTCGCGGCGCAAAACACCCTGGGCTTGCTGACGCCGAATGTAGCAACGAACGAGCCCCCGCAGAAGTTTCACCGGCGCCTGGCCCGTCTGGTTACCATCGTCATCAGGCAGTTCGAGAGCTTCGAAAACGATGTGGCGTCCATGGTGGAGTCTGTTTTGAATTCCTTTCCAGGAATACCCGTCTTGATAGTATGCGATGAATTGCCATATCCACCACTGGAGCTGAATTTTGCCAACGAGAGCATGAGAAATGTCAAGTTAATCAGTTTACGGCCTGAGTTCAATAAATCCTTTGAAGATAGAAATCCACTTTTCTACATACGTACCAAGTTTGTCTTGTTCTTACCTGATGCAACAAGATTGTCGACTAAGCAAGTTATGCAGGTAAAAATTCTTTGTTGTATGAAAAAACATTTTGTCTTGCGACAAAATATAATTTATTTTTCTCTTTAATGTATATTTTTCAGGAAACTGTCTCGCAAGTGTCAAATTTAGGAATAGTTATTGTGCCAGTGGGAAAGATAGCCTTACATTGTCTTGAATTAGATTTAAGAGTAAAAGAATGGAGTTTGAGGATAACGCGAGTTACAGGAACAGAATGTGATAGTGTAATGGGCAAACATGTAACTATGCTTGAAGCCAAAATTCTAAGGAGATTGTCAGATCCATTTTTGTTGCCCTTTACGGATGCATTATACATTCAGACAACAGCTATTGGTGCAAAGGTAATTTATTTGTCTAATTTGAAATAATTATTTATTATTTTTTATTTTATTTTTTGTAGTTTAATTAAGCTTAATATATCTGTTTCTATTAATATTGTACTGGAATTTATATACAATTGGATTTATAGTTAAATATGTAATATATATAGATATATTTATGAAAATATTTTTTTATAAATATTTTTGCGAATTATATTTTATTTTATTTTTAGTTCTGTGTTTTTGTGTCAGTGATTATTAGCATATAAATTTGTGTTTAAATTTTTTTATGTTTAAATCTTTTAATTTATGTGGTAAGTATTTTTTATACATTACATATTTGCTTTAAGATCAATATTTTTCTAATTCTTTTTCTATGTTAAAGAGATTTCTTTTTAATTAAATGAACTTATAATATATTTTGTAATGTGTTAGATACATATACTGAAAAAATATCAGTTCAACGAGGGAAAACCATTATATAGAAATCAGCAGGCACAGTCCAAGATGCAGCAATTATATCGCGCACGGGAGAGATTGATGTTCGAGAAATTGGGGATAAAGAAAGTTACGAGGGCTTCTGAATCCGTAGAATGGTATGGTTGTTCACGGGAATCCGCGAGATGCTTCGGTTCAGTGATAAACGGTGTGCCATCATATCTCTATCAGCATCGATACACGCCACCTTGTTGTCTGGCTGGGTTAAGAAAAGTTGCCCATCATGTTATTGACAAACTGGAAGAAGTTGGCATAAGATTCTGGCTGGAAGGTCAGTCACTGTTGGGAGCAATGAGACACGGCGATATTCTACCATGGGATTATGAAATACAAATTGGATTGAACCGAGACGACTTGGCAAGATCGCCGTGGTTGATTAGGGCCAGGAGTAAACCGGTCGTTGACGACGACGGCTTTATCTGGGAAAAGGCCACAGAAGGCGAGTTCTTCAAGGTACAGTATTCCAGAGTCAATCGTTTACATGTGAATCTGTTGCCGTTCTACGCGCGCAATGGATCTATGACGAAAGATGCGTGGTTCCTGAAGAATCGGGACTTCCCAGAGCACTTTCTTCATCCGATGTCGAGCATCGAGTTCGCCGGTAGACAAGTGCCATGTCCAAATAATATTAGGGACTTTTTAGAGCTTAAATATTTTAAAGGAGTGATAGAAAATCCAGAGTTACCTAGTAAATTTGTTTTCGATTAATTATGTGTTCGATTAATTATTCGATTAATTATAATCCATTTTCCGATTAATTATGTGAGATTATTTATGGTAGTATTGTTGCCTGAGTTTATCGATGCTTTAAAAATAAAGCCGTTAAATGTTATCGTATTGATAACTATATTGAAATATTATGCATATAGCTAACTAGGAAAGGATTATCCATGTATGAAGATGTTTACATATAAACAAATTACAATTTAACAACATCTCTCATCTAAGGAGAAGACTTGTAAACATTTCTATTTGCCTTATTCAGACCCTACTTTAGTAAGAAATAATGACAAATAATTGTTATCAAATGTTATCTTTATATCTCTGAATAACTTGGCTTAGAAATTCAGAATAGTAAAATTTAAATTCTTCTTGCATGAATTGACCTATTAATATATTGTGCCAAATAAACTTAGTATTTTTAATTAGATTTGCTGATAGATTTGTTGATACATTTTTTAGAATAAACTTTTATTACATATAACTCTTTACTAGATTTTTTTATTTTTTATTAGGTAGGTAACGATAGTAACTTAATATGTTGCATATTTTGTATTAGAAATTTAAATATTTATTAAAATATTAAAAATGACATCTCATATTTAAGAAATATTTTATTTGTGCGATAGAGGCATTTAATAACGTATCTTGGATAGTTTTACATAACGTGAAAAATATTTCATAAATATTTATATAGCAGGAATTTTCTCAATCAAGTTTTACTGAACAAAATGCTGCTAAACGAAAAATAGTAAAATACCAAAAAATTTACTTAGTTCAATTGAACGTTTATATCGCATTTGATTGTTCCTTTTATTATCTTGCATTTAAAGAATTGTGTAAATTATATAATCTATATTTTATATAGATCACTTTAATTCAAATCAATATTTAGATTTGTTGTATTACTTTATTTAGATTTGTTGTATTAATCAATGAGTTGGGTTGAATTATTCTATTATTATAATGATGCTTTGTGATAACTACAATTCAGATAAATTACTTCATAGAACTATTTACCTCTCTATTGCATAATTATAGTGCCAATTTATTTGTAAAAATATAGATATATATATGTATCCGTCTGTTATAACAAATATTAATAAAGCATTGTTGTTTACGAAAGGTTGAAATCTGTGTTGTTATTCGATCAGTTTTAAGTAACTGTTCTCACATCCTTAGGTGGTGTCAGTACCGGAGGTTCTCGCACAAAGCTGAGCAGCTTTTCTAATTTCATAGATTCTAATTCTGTTTGTGATAAGTGCAATTGTTTCTTCGTTGGTTTCACTTTTATCCGTAAATTTGGAGATAGTTTCAATGTATTTACAGTACCTCTGCGAAATCAGATATTGAATAAATAAATTCTAAATTATATTTTTTGAACTTGTACACAACATACAAATACATATACAACATACAAATACGTTTTTTTTAACTAAACAAATAATATTACTTACTTATCATCGCCGACTATTATAAACGGCAATGCGTTATTGAAAGCTAACCGGGTCAATTTGTTCTTTCGTTTACTGACAATCTGTTGATTGCAAATTGGTCTGTACTTGTTAACATTCAAATCAAACACCGTAACCTTGCCATCGTTTGATACACAAGCCAATACTGTGGAGCTATACGGTGCCCATTGAACATCTCCGATTGGAACACCCAAATCAAACATGAACAAAGGTTCTCTATATACGATGCAAAAAATAATATTATAATTAAGATTGTATAATTATGGAGATATAACTTACGGTCTTTCATCTTCCCAGATCTTGATTCGCCAGTCGCCTGAACAGCTGGCGAAAATGCTGGAATTGAACTTATTGAAGACTATCCGATATACTGGCATAGTGTGCGCTTCGTGATATGTCCTCATATAGATACTACTGTACGCTGTGTTGCATTTGTACATACTACCTTCCTCTGTGCCCACCAGAAAGACATTCTGATCGGCAGGATGAAATGCAATGCATGTTCCGCATCCTGGATTCGAATGATCGTCGCATAATCGTCACGTCTAACGAGATGTCATGTCTCTGGTTTACCTTTTATTATTTGCCTGATATTACCTTTCAATGTAATCATCGTGCCATCTGGTCCTAATATAGGTGGTCGGTCCAGGAATAATGTCATAACGGTAGTAAGACCGAGATCGTTCTGGTTTAATACCCAGTGATTTATTTTGCCGTCAATACTGACGCTGAAGAACGCTAGATTTCCCTCTTCTGTATCAGGTGCCCAACGAATCTGTAATTAGTATATATGTTAAACATTTCGTTGGACGTTTCTTATAGAAATTCTCGATTTATTGTGAAGCAAAAGAATTAAAAGATTCAACAGACCTCCCATACTAACCCTCCATGTTTCTGTACAACGTCGTTGCTTTTATATTGCGGTGAGGATGGTGGTAACATTACATTATAAACTGCTACTGCCCCGTCCATTGTACCTTATTATTAATTGTTATAATAATAATTATTAGAAAGTTATTATTAATTAACGTTAATATTATAGCAATACTATAATTGTTATTTCGAAAATTAGGTTACAAACTTTAAATATTTTATTAAGATTTTCTGTGAAAATCCTTACTTATTTCTAAAGATAATGTTAATAAGTATATAGAATAATATTATTTCGTACCGATAACTAAAAGATGAGGATGTTGGGCATTAAAGTCTAGACACATTACGGGAGATTCTGTCGGACAAATCCACTCTGGATACGATGGATTTTTCAAGCTGAATAAACACACCGTACCGTTTGTTATTTGACTGTTAAATGATACTAAAACACATAAGTTTTTATTTATAATTTGAACATTATAAGAAGTAAAAGTAGTATGCATATTCTACTAACATGTCCCAAAGGCAACAGCAAAAAGATCATAATATCTACTGTTGAAGCACATATCCGTAATGTCATGTTTCTTAGTCTTTTCGTAAGAAAATTTCCACAGAGGTAACAAGGAGCCTTCGCCGTCCTTGAATTCATCGCTCGGATCGTCCCAATATCTATAATCTAATAACAATTAAAGAAATATATACTTGCCATTGAGATTTTATTAAAAAAACGATCAAAGAGAAATATGTACCTTGTGATATATCGTCAAAAATATTCTGGTTCACCATTCGCTCCAATGTTTTTGCAGCTTGTAACATTCTATTTGTCATTGCTGAAGATTCCATTTGAGCTTTCTTCTTTACATCCTCCTTCTTTAATGGTGCCAAAGGTGCTCTCTTTTCCTTTTCTTTTTCACGTTGTTGTTGAGCATAATCTTCCTGCCGGTAAAATAAATCAAAACATAATATTTCTCCACTTATATACTTCAAAAAATAAAAATTTATAAAAATATTCTATAATAAAATAGGAAATAAAATAATTCATTAATAATTTTGTTTTAATTAAAAGAGGATTTTTTTATTTACCTGATATTCATCAAAAATAGTCCATTGAAAGACATTGGCATTGAAAGTTGCGGTAGGCGGAGGTATAGTTTGTGTACTCATATCCTGCAAAGCATATTTTATTTTTTCTGCATTCTAATAAGGTAATGCTGAAATATATTTGATACACAGAAGAAAATATACATACCCTCATAGGATTATCATATGTCAATGCTGCCCTCTCGCAAAAGTTGAATTGATTAGGTATTTTTTTGGGCTTTGCCTTTTCTATTTCTTCTTCTTCAGGCTCGGCTTCTAATTCGTGTTCACGTTCAACTTCAGCCAGCGCTTCCACCGTTTTATCTATTTCATCTACTGTTCTTATAAAATATAAGATTTATATTTTTATTTAGAAAACAAAGATATTAAATATGATTTGTTGAGTCATATACAAATGTCAATATCTTGTATATTTACCTTTTTCTTCTTCTTCTTCTTCTTCATATTCCATTTCCTCTTCTATTTTATCATATTTCAATTTTTCATCTGCTTCCTCTTCCTGATCGTCGGCTACATAATTAATAGTAATTACAAAATTATTTTATCTAATATATACTTGATATATATATTTTGATTATCAGAATTAAAAGAATTTACCAATCATTCCTCCTGCTAATTGCACCTTAGCTTCTTCAGAATCTTTGTGTAATATAGTACCGGTTATATTCAAAAGAGTCACTAAATGTGGTGGAGGAGGTAATCTGACAAATTCGCGTAATTTCCATGACCATTCAACTAAGGAGTCTGGTACTCTGGTGTTGTGTATAGTTAGCACTCTGGCGAATTCCTCTTGTAATTCCTGGAGTAATGAATATAAATATAAAACTATCCAGGACTAAAATGAAGCAAGAAATTGAACATACCGCTTCCGTTAACTGCAGTTGATCATCTGGTCTTAGCAGAACCTTTCCCCGCATCCAGTCTATATCACCAGCTCCCAAATCTTGTCGTGATATATAAGTCTTAGATAAGGTTAAGTGCTGCAAAATTTTGAGTTTTCAAGAGTAGTTTTAAAGTTTTATTCGATATAAGCAAAAATTTTTCTTTATTTATAATGTATTTATAACGACATACATACCTCTTTACTTAGCTCTACTTTGGAAGGTACCTTTTTGGGTATTGTTGGTGCCATATTTTTTTGCGTTTAAAAATATATCACAGATATCAAGAATATATCAAAGAAATTGTAACAGTCTTTGGTAATTGATTTGCTAAAATTGTTATTTCTCTCTCTTTATATTTTGTTATAAAAATCAATTATATTCAATTATATGTTCCTAAAATGTATAATATAACTTGTTATTAATGAGATAAATTCTATTCTGTTAGACACTGTTCCAACTATTCTGATCGAAGTGGATTTATTTTATAGCTTAAGAATATTATTCTTCAATGATTTGTAATATATTGTAATAAAATATGCAAATATGACAGATAAAAACCCCAAACACTTTTCCCTCATATATTATATTCAATACTATGAAGTCTGTTACAGTCTCCTAGGATACGTCAGACCTATGATATCAATAATGTCAACCTGAATTTTAAGTAATGTTTCTATGTCCTAAATATTAGAACCCTCTTCATTGACATATATGAATAAATTTACAGTTTTTATTATTTAACAATATTTATTTTAATATTTATGCATACATTATGTGTACATATAATAATAGGCATGTCTATCTAAAAATCAAGCATGACTGATAAAGTTGCCAAGAATATAAAACATTCGAAAATTGCGTAATTCTATTTGTACATAATATTCTGATTGTTGATATGCTAGTTTTTTTCTTTCGCAACGCTGGGAGCACGCGTTTCTCTTTGGGGTTATTCTACGAAGAAAATCAATAATGGACTATACCACGTAATGTGAGCACTCCAACAAGTTGCAAGTGAATGTCGCTTAAAATTGTAAATATTATTTGTTAAGCTTTGTAAAATTATTATTTTACTTGTATAATTCTCATAATAAGAAATGTCATATATATGCCATTAGGTTCTGAAAATAATACATGTCAAAGTAATACATAATACACGTGAAAATTGTGACATATGTACTCAACCTCTGCGTCGTTTGCCTGAATACCAGCATTTGTTAATTACAGTGATGTTATTAATTGTAATCCGTGTTTTCTGCTTATGACAGTTCAGTGTTTATATTGAATTTTTTACGTTTGATTAGCAATGAGACAAAATCAATAATGCAATTATTTTTTTCTGTTTCAGATGAATTGAGAAAAGTTTCTATATTTATAAATATTTTGAATCATGGAAGATAGCGGTATTGACAGTGATCCTAAAGCTGTTAACCATATTGAAGATGAAAGACTCTTCTTGGTAAATGACTTCTTGATAAATATATTAAAATAAAGTGGTTGTTATTAGATGTATAATAGAGGAATATATAATTATGAGGCTGTAATATATAATTCTGAGATTCATATTATAATTGTGAAATATAAATAATGATCTATGTGTAAGGCAAAAATTATTAAATGGTATAAAAATGTGTTAATATTTTGTAGGGTAGTGATAGTAGTTGCAGCAGTAATCACATACAGGTCTCTCAACGGAATACAACCAAACAGTTACAAAAGAAACTAGGTATTGTATCAATCTTTTAATTCTTTAAATTATTTAAATATACTGCAATAATTATAGCAACTTAATATGATTTTGTTGTAATTATATATATGCAGTAACATTATTTTACAGAGACACGTATCGAACAAGCAAAGCGAATTCAACGAAACTCAGATTATATTAAGCTTCCAAAATATGACAATGAAAATACAAGCGGTAGTTCTGCCGGGTTGATATCAATTCAAAGATTGCCTATACCACATAAAAATAAGGAACATCTTCCTCTAGTCGAATATTGGCATAGCGAAAGTGAAAGGTATGAAATAATTATATGTAAACAATTATCAGATGATATCAATACATTACATCTGAAAATTGATTTTTAATTAAATATTATTATACAATATGTATTGTTACTAATAAATAGTAATATGTATTTTGATTATTATATCTATAAAAAGCATGTGTATATGTGTATATATATATATATATATATATATATATATATATGTATATAAATTTAATTAATGTATTTTATTTGCCGTGTGACTGTAGTGAGGATGAAATGAGTCTCTTTCCGGCGAAATCTAAGGATTCCTCAAAGCACAAACAAGATCTTACAGATACATTCAGCATTGGTGAATTAAGCGATGAAAGTGAAGACTCTTTGAATCTGGATCCAGCACAACCACCACATCCATTCATGAGAACTTATGTACCTACTGGATGTTTTGCTTGCCATTGCCATATATTATAATGTAACATAGTTTACATACTGGACTGATTCAAACTAATTAATTATTATTTAAGTATTAGTATACTGTTGAAAGCATAATATATTATATTTTTACCAAGTTGTTTTCTTTAAGTTGATTATGAAATCAATTTATTGTATCATATTGAATCATACATTGTTTACGAAGAATGTGCTTAAATTATTAAAGTTATTTTATTAAATTGCTGTTTCTCTATTGTAATTTCTTTGCCATTATTATTATACAATGTTCGAGCATCTTGTGTACAATTATAAAGTAACATTCAAGCAAAAGGATTAATCGGTTCAATGAGTACAATTTATTGAGGACAACGCTTTCTTCTTCGTGAGCTAAGCAATTATTGTTAAGAATATTATTCAAATGTCGTTTCCCAACGTTTACTAGCAATTGGTAACACTCGCAATATCTATTTTGCATGATATTGCAGCAGGTAACGTTGAGCAGCAATTTCATTATTCAAATGCATTTTAATTGAAATAGTAAATTAATCAAGAAAGCATCTTAAGTTCATTTTTGTAAAATTTTATACCTGGCAGTAATTTTGATTAAGAGAATAATTTGTAAGAAATATCCTATATATTTAGAATTATTTGTTTCAATCGATTTCTTGATTTATTTTGTTTTTACTTCTATTCTTGTTTCATAAATACAAATACGAATCATTAAGTTGTTTGTTTATCAAAGATATTTGTTAGCGGTTCTAACATACAGATTGTAACAAACATTTATTTTTTGCATATTATAATATTGTTTACAATATTGTTTACAAATTAATAGAATAGAAATGAAATTTACTAGCGAGTTTTAGCTGCACGAGGAACAGGCATAATTTTTTCTTTCGTAAATTCGCTCTCTTTGATTATTCTGTGCAATTCTGCATTACGAAAGAATACGAAAAAGATTGGCGATTTTGAAAGATCCCCAACATACGCGGAATTATAAGTTTGCAGTATGTTACACTTTTATTAGATTGCAATGTATGTGAAAGGAATTTGTGGTACATCGAACGAATGCTCTATCGCGAGTGCAATACAAGGAAGACGTTCCGTGCACGAGGGCAAGAAAAAAATGACTATAATTAAGCGCTATAATTGAACATGGATGGACAACTGATATTTTTCTACAACCCTGGAAATTATGTAAAGATATTCTTTGACAATCTCCTTGCTAAATATCGATGCGACCTTGTAGATTCTCAAATTACAGGAAATTACGAGTTCAATGAGGAGCATCGAGTAATTGAAGATTTCCTTTGTTACGGATTAAGTAATTCTTGAAATAAAGCTCATTTATTTCATTTTCACTCCGAGCAACACTTTCTTCTTGCATTTCTTTTTGCATAATATGTGCATACTTATTCATTATAATTTACCTGGTGAATGATGTAATTTTAATCTTTAACATAGAATTTTCAATCTTCTTTCTACGAATTTAAGTTTTGGATACTAAAATAAAATATCTCGAAAGAAAATTCACATGGTCTGCATAGTAATTCTAAACAATAGGAAGAAAGTTGTCTGGCGGCCCTTAAAAACGTGGCGTTTAAAGGCACGCCTAAGCGCACCGTTGCGTAAATCATAGCTTTTCGCGTATATAAAATCGCTGGAAAGCGAAACAATGCCGCGCACGCTTAAAAAAACTTTTCTAGGCACGCACAATGTGCGCTAGATCCTACCGGTGAGATATTGCATGCGGAGAATACAAGAGGATGCCGCTGTAAAACGTGTCAGAACGCATTCTGTTACGGAGAAACACGAGAAACCACGAGAAAAACATTTTTTTTTTTCGCTAACTGATCTCGATCGCGATATGAAACGCACATTGCGTATGCATTTCTTTCAGCTATAGCAATCGAGCAGCTTCTTTAGATGAATAATACGATAACTTTTATAATCATCTATTGGGATTTATAATTTTTTTTCTTTATTTACCTTTGAGTAAATACTAAAAATATTACTTCATCAAGACAAAAAATTGAGTTTTTTTTTATTTAAAAAAATTTTTGTATCCAGTTCTTAGTTATTGAATAAAAAAGATTGAATAAATTCGCGTTTAATTTCTTATGTTTATCAATCGCTAAAAGTTTGCTAATATATATGATAATTTTTAGAAAAAGGATGCCTTTATCTTTGGAACGACTGATTAATAATTGACGGATAGTAGGTTTAACTCGATCCTATCAATATGTAATGTATTAAATACTAGCAAATAAAACATAATTAATAACACTCTATAATGTGCAATATAAACATTTTTATTATATGATATTATTGATAATTATTTGTCGATAATGTTTACATTATATTAGTATATTTTATTCTAATATAAACGATACGATACAAAATAACACATTCACGATAATTATAGAAGATTATTTTTATTTTATTAATGATTTAATCGAAATATCTTTAATACTGAGCTCTTCTAAATTCTTATAGATTTAATTGTAACTTGCACTATTTTATAAAATATACATATAGCGAATTAGTTTATTGTAACAATCCTTTAATTTAATTTAATACAGATAAAATACATACAATATATTTATCAGATAAATCATAATGAATTAATTAAATGAAGCAACAGATATAGGATAATTCGATTATTCAGAAAATATTTAAAACATAATGATTACAGCATTTAATATTGAATCATCAAAAGACGTTGTAACGTTTCGTATCAGTTAAATATTTTTCGTAATATTGTTGAATATTTCGTTTTATACACATTGTAGGTGTCGTAGCCTTGAGGATTGTTTACGCGCTGTGGCTGTACATATATACATACATACATATATACATACATACATATATACATATGTACATACGGCGAGCGTGTTTACGAGCGCTTCGACTGCTACCATTCTTCAACCGGCGTTCGCACGGGTGGGTAGCAGCGTGCGTCGCTCCGCGTTTCCTCATATTTTTTCGATGCTAAATGCTAAACGTTGTTGTATCATATACTAAATGTAAGAGTAAATGCTTATTAACGACTAGTTCGATTCGCGTAAACTTATCGAAACGATTATTTGATGAAGTATATATACACATGTTGCGCGACTTTTATTCTTTGAAATTTATAACTTTTTGTAAATATAACTTTTTGTAATCCCTCCGAGGGATTATCATTTACACGGCTTTGATGGAGAGAGTATTCCGAGGGATTTCGTGTCCTAAAGATGAAGAAGCTAACTCATTGCATCGTTATTAATAACATTAATATTAAATAACTCTAATGTTATTATTAATGTATTAATACATAGCATAGCCCTTATCTGACGAAAATGCATTTCACACTTTAATCGTCAATTTTGAAATCAATATTTCGCTGCAGGTTTAAGAGAATGAACGAACTGTAGAATTCGTCGCTTCACGCGTTTATTTCAGAAATGCCGTAAATATCAGGCTAGAACTTAATATTTTCACGGATAATTAAACGTGTAAAGTATCACGTAAAAGACATTTAACATTAGTCCACGTGCGATTATAATTATTCGCGAGTGTTTTTCGCGAGTGTCCTGTGAAGAGCTTCGATGACCTAACATTCTGAGAGGAGGAGGAGACCTAGGAGAGGCATCGGGCACCGGCGGAGCAACCTTGCGGTAAATATACATACATTTTTTGTCATTATAAAATTAATCATTTTTATATTTATTTATTTGTATCAGTTGATTTTGATTTTCAATATTCATTTAATATTCGTAGTTCGGGAAAGAGAGACATTTTAAAATTTTATACGAGTTTATAAAGATTTTTTTTTAAATTATATATAATTATTTTAATAATTATTTAATTAACGAACAAATAGATTTGATATGCGTAAGAATTATTTTAAGTGAAATGTTAACTGAAATATCTATCATTTCGAACGTAATTGGTAATTTGAATATTCTGTTTATGTGTTACAGATTCATCGTAGCTACATGGCAGATTAACTCCGCTGTTGCGCGTCGGGTTGGTGAGTGACGAATTTTTTTATATTTATATTGGGGTAACAAATCTGTGAAATTAAATTATTTTTATTCAGTAAAAGTATTGTAATTGGATATCTTCACAGATTTGATGTTCTAAAATGGATAAATTTAAACGAACAGTTTAGAAGATATATTTCATATTATTTAATTCTGAATATTATACAATGTTCTCATTTCATTCACGGTGAGATCTAAGTAACGGTTTTGGTTGTATTCTATAAATTTGTCAGTATTTGTATTTATTGAATATATATTTCGAATAAATAACAATTTTTGTACCAAACTCTACAAATTTTGTTATTGCATTATATTACATGATTTCTTAAACAATATATTAAAATCAGGATTTGAATTTTTGCTTTATTATATATAAAATTCATTGGGCATTCTTTTTGAAGAAAATAGATGAAAGAAAAAAGATTAGATGTAAAATAAATCTTTATAACACAAATGTAGTCCATTGTTGCTATTTTAATTTATTATTAAGTTATTGCCACATAATATATTATGAATATATTTCCTATGTCTCTTCAAAGGACTCCTTTGATCGTAAATGTGAACACGAAAATGCTGGTAGCGTGCTGGCGTTCTAATTAATGGCTCATGTATCTGAAATTTATTCCTCCTCGCGGTATTCCAACGAACTCGATTTTTAATTAAGCCTCTCTCGACAGGCGCATGTGCATTAACAAACCGCTGGTTCGGCTCGCCACGTAAATAAACGCACGTTGCGTTAAATTCCCGTATCTCTGCGACGCATGATGCATCGCGTATGAATATGTAGCTGCACGTTGCGCGTCCTCATATATTATATGCGCGTCTACGCAATGGTCCAGAGAGGTATTCTCTTCTCTTCCTGGATGAATGCAAAATTAATTTATTCCTCGCAAGAACCTCTTGACAAATTGTAAAAGTAAAAGTTTGACGGTGGCGTTTTTTCGGGCGCTTAAATATTTTGTACACGTTTCTGCAACATTTGTGGTTGACTCAACAAAAAAAAATATTCGTTATCTTGTCAGTAGAAGATAGAATTTATTAACATTTGTTTGATATTTTGTAATTGAGAAATCATATTTTTATATTGGATCGTATTATTATGCCAATGCATTCTCTAATTAGAAAGAAAGAGAAAAAAAAGCTAAAATATCCTCTGTAACATTATAAAAAGTATGTCAACGCCGGTTGTAAGCCGAGTGAGATGTTTTGCATATTTTGATATAATAAATTTTGTTCTCTTCCGACGAGAGAGCAATAATAAGCAATAAGCACCGTTCTTCTATTTATATGTGGATTCTATCGAAAGGCAACAGAGATGCTTTCATTTGAATCTTTATTT
Source organism: Pogonomyrmex barbatus (assembly GCF_055798465.1). Lineage (NCBI taxonomy): Eukaryota > Metazoa > Arthropoda > Insecta > Hymenoptera > Formicidae > Pogonomyrmex > Pogonomyrmex barbatus. The sequence continues at coordinate 3,907,021 of NW_028297109.1, forward strand.
GAATCATTTCTGATTATTCGTATTCATTTTTATATTATTATGTAAGCACATATTATAAAGAGTAATCCTGATTTAAAATCGATCGATTCATTCGCAAATGATTTGCGTATAAAACTGGTAATAATCTGGCGACAAATCCTCCTGTTGAAATCGACAAATAGATCTGTAGTCACAAGAGTAACGCAGTGGCAAGACATCGATAAAGATGCCAAACACTCGTGCCATCGAAGTGATTTTGTCTCTGAATCTAATTCAAAAACTAGTAGAATTGGCTTTTGTGAAAATACGTTCTTCGAGATCATGTTCGGAAAAAAGAATATACTGCGGACGACAAGAAAAATGAGAAAGGAAGAGAAAGAGAGACTGAAACGCAAAATCGCGAAATTACATGTGACCTAAACAAACCAAGCCGCTTTAACAATTTTGATTTCTACTAAATCGATCGAGTTACGCGAGAAACACATCTCTACCGTTCATGTAAAGTCGAATCATTAATTGGATTAATTTTTTAATCATTTATCGTTTATCTCGATCAAGGGAGCTCGTGCTACAAAATTGACCAGATTTGGGTGGGACTCGGCTTGCTAATTTTCTATTTTATTTATTTGCACATCCTTAGCCATGATAGTCTCATGGCTCGTGCATACTGTGCATGTCGTATTACTATGTTCTGCATTTAGATACCGTGGCAGATCCCCGCGAGCGATATCCCGGATATGTACGACGACACAGATTGGGACTGGTGAGGAAGACGACGTTGTTTTCTTCGAGCTGGCGTGACGTGCGGCGTGTTTCGCGAAACGTATTTACGAGTGCTCCACGGAGCACGCGTCCCTTTTTCGAGAGCATAAACTGCGATAAAACATATTCGTAATCGCGATCGTGAATCGGTAATCTTATCAGGCGTGCCGTTCATTCATGTCTATATTGAAAATTTGAAATAGTTTGAAATACGGATAAGCTCGCTATTTCTAGAAGCTGTTTGATAAAATATTTTATCGATTAACGGAGAATCACATTTTTCATTGATTAGAAGCTAATATATGAATCGTTCTTGATTTAATCTTTATAATGATGCATTATTTATTAGCTATCATTTACATTTATATATAGTTATTATCGGCGCTTAATTGTGTTCATAATTATTAGAAAAAAAGTGAGAAGATTAACCTTTTCAGATTGATCTACAGAAAACTTATAAATGCAAAATAAATTTTCTTCATTTTTCAAATATAATAATTGATAGTGGCATAATAAGCTTCGCTGTATGTTTTATTCATCAGATCGCTAAGAATTTTCACAAGAATTGCAGAAAATTATTATTAAAAAATAATAGTTAAATCTCGCATAATAAAGAATATGCACAGGAATCGTCGATGAAGGTAACGAATCTCGTGCGCGCATTCATCCGGAAGTGAACGTGATTCGAGACAAATATCACGCCGCTGCAATATCAAGCCGCGATTCTCAGGTGCGTCGACCGCGCGTTTCTTCACGGGAAAAACCGCAGACCGCTTGTTCATCTGCGGTCGACGAAGAAGGTAAAGGTAGACAGAACGAAGAGGGAAAGAGGAAGAACGGGAAGCCGATAAGGTAAACGCAGATTAACCGGTTCGTTCGTTGTATTTACGGCGCGTAAAAAAATCTCTCGCGTAGGTGCAGTTTGCGGGATGTCCATCGCGCATTTTCGAGTAACTTAATAAATCGTGCTTCCTGCACTATGAATATCGTGCCATCATTTTTATTAATTCTTTTCTAAACGTGACAAAAAATTGTAAAAAATGTCGATCGCGAAAATAAATCAAGATTAGCAGCGAGGGGAAATTGAAGGAGTGACTCGCAGGAATAGCGGGCGGGTGTTCTTCGAAGCCGCACTTCAGATAGTACCCGGCTCCGATCGATTGATCCGCCGCTACGCCAATGGACTTGTCGCGTAACGGGGCTCGAAGTACGGTCCGCTCGCGCATTCGAAACCCATCGTGCTTCCTGCACCCAACGGCTTTTTTCTCCCGAACGATCGGACTTAATTAAATACCTGCAGGCATTCCCTATCGTGTCCTCTCCATGGCGAGAAAGGCGTATCCAAGGTTGCTGCACCACGCGAATCCCGTTTGCCGTCGCGAATTGATACGACACGTTATAAAAATATATGAAAAGATGAACTGCTGCATCGTTATTTTCAATTGGTTTAGGATACTTCTTTCATTTGTTTTAATTTTATGATTTTGAATTTCATTATCTATTTATTGCTATTTATGTGAGATTGGAAAGTCCTATCGTTAGATGTTATTTACGCTCCAATATACTTCCAAGAAAAAGAAATCGCAAATCAGAAATATTAATATTATTATTAATAATTGAGTCTTTCTTATAACTGCATATTAATATTTTGTATAACAAACGTACCGCAGTACAAATAATTATATTAGAAGTAATTAACTTTTTATTTTATATACAAATATCTGTCGCAACTTTACTTTTCCTTTTCATTGCTGCATAATTCGTAACGCATGATTGAAAAGGAATAATAATATAATCGTGCATGCAACGTGTACGACAAGAAGCGAGAGCCGCGCGCATGCATACGCATGCGCGAACGGCGGGCGCGCGGGTCCTCCATGAATGAAATTGACAGTGGGTCGGCAGACCACGTGACGCGCCGCGGGGGTGACGAGCGTAGTGGGTGTACGCCTTACGTGACAATCGACGCGCGGCTTCGCGCGCGCGCGGCCGCTTCGGTGAACGTTCAGGAGATGTCGCGGCTCGCTCGCGTGGCAGCTGGCTTGAAACACCTGACTGCAGCGTAGCAGTGTGGCATGGGCTGGTGTGGCGGGCGCACACTTCTTTCAAAACAGATAGCACGCGCTACCGGCTGACAGCGACGACGATTCACTCCCCCGTCTCTCCGTTCTCTCATCCTCCTTTCTTCCGCATCCTGTACGCCGAAGTTATTGTCCATGCGGTCCCGGTATAATCGTACGGTCACGTGACGTTCCCGCGGATCTTTACGCGGCACGTGCGGCCAAGTTCACATGGAGCGTCGTCGTGGAACAACATCGACGTTCGCGTTTCGAAGTCGTCGGCGTTGCCTCGAGATCTATCCGTTCGGGATTAACGAATTCTTCGGATAAAAGGACACGCGCGCGGCGCAGTGAATCTCTCGCGTGTCGGATTCGCGATTCGAAATTGAAGAAGATATGACCGCGATACGGCGCGCGGTGACCGCGGCGCGACCGGGCTCGTGAGTGCGGAAGAGTGTTCGAACGAGTGTCCGCCGAAAAATGACGCTCATCGGCCGGACATCGGTGAGGACAGTGCTGCTGACGTCGCTGTTGCCGATCTCCGTGTTGGTGGTGCTGGCGCGCGCCGGGGACGTCGCGACCTTGGAATACGGCGTGGTACCCCTTCCGGCATCCAGAGAAGAGCGACCGGATACAGGTGAGCTGGAGTTTTAGCATTCTGCTTGAATTTGCTCTCGGAGCAATCTCATTCCGGCGTAATATTAATCAATCCTCGGTCATTCCTACGAAAAAGTAATGTTCTAATTCTATGAGAGACTAATATAATCTAATTATAAATGTAAGAAGATTAAAATATATGAAGAAAGTGCAATATCGGAAGCGTGAAGAGAACTTTCATTTTTTTTATATTTTGCGAGAATTTTTATAACTATTTCTATTTTTATTTTATAATTTTTTGTTAATTACTTTAATTATTTATAGCCTTGTTATATTTTAATATGGCAAGATTATTGGATACTTGATTATTGGATTATTGGATTATTTAATATGGCAAGATACATTGGATTTGCATTGATATTTAATAGTTGAAAGCTTTAATTTGATTTTTTTATAAAATTGAATATTAATAAGAGGAGAGCAACGAGAAAACAGGCATAATAAAAATTTATATTGAAAAAGTATTTAAATGTAATAAGAATAAATAATAATGGACAATAATGAATAATGCGATATTACTTGCATAAAAAAATTATAATTATAATGTATTTCCTTTTTTTATCCTCGCATCTCAGTATAATAATAATAATAATCGCTATTCTCATGGTCGATTATATCTTTTTCACAATACTTATATACGATAGAAATAGAAAAAGAAAAATTGCATCTATATAAAAATATAATAATGCAGAAGGGTGAAAGGAGCATCTACAAGACATTTCACCGTCATTGCATCCTTATCTATCTCTTCTTCTTTTCATTCTCGCACGAAGATGCACTCTCCGGCGATCATTGCAATGACGGTGAATGCCTGAACTTTGTTGCTCGTCTCAGCTTTGCCGATGAAGAACGACCTTTGCACTCGGTTGCTTCTGTGAAAGTACGCTTGCGCATCCTCCACCGCTTCATGGCAAAACGTTTCGCGTGTTCTCTGCAAATCCGTAGATTTTAAAATTTATTATATTTTTGGGAGAACGAGTTTATTAAAATTTATCTATTTACTTTAAAAAAATATTTCGATTACTGATATTCATTCTATTATTATCTAAATATAATTCGTTTACAGAATTATGATTCATCATGATGCAATTTAACAATGATACCACGTTATATAAGTATTGAAATCTTTTACTTTTATATTTCTACTAAATTTCTCCATTAAGGAATGCACTTATGCATTATGTGGATTTCACTATTTGCATTAAATACCACTCAAATTGATTTCACTCGAATTATCGAAGGTTCTATTAATTCTGCACAACGCTCGTTAGCTTTCCAAATGCTACTTCGACGGCTCGTAGAAGCGACGTGTACGGTATCGCAATTAAACACGATAATAAAGACGCGGGTCGGTTTCCCATGGTCTTTAGAAATGCACAGCACTCCATTTTGCTGGGTCGCATCCGTCGTCTCGATCAAATCGATTAATTTGCATGCGCTTAGAAAGGCGGAAGCACGTCTCCGCATGCACGTGTGTCGACCGCAAAGCCGATGAATCTTCGCGAGGTCTTCTTTGTGAGTGCAAATTAGTCGCGCGATCGCGCTTTCTATTAGCAGTTAAATGCGATAAGTGCAGCGAATAAATTTTAACGCGATCAGCATACACCATCAGCATACACAGGTCGGCGGCCGAGATTTTTCTGCAACGATTAAGTTTCGCGTTAAATCATCGTCAACGTGCATTTATCGCGCTTTGACACGCCGGGGCGTTAGGAAAATATTCGAAACTGTCATACCGTTGGTCTCGCGCATCAAACTTAATGGACTGTAGCTCACTGAAATGACAAATGAATGCTTCGGTTCTTTCGCGACGCCCATTACGACTTTTCAAAGGCGATATTCGGTATTTATTAGGTAGAAAGTAACTCGAGAAAAAAAAGATTTCTTCACGGCTGATTGAACTTATTGCACGCCATATAAATAATAATTTGATTAATCTATGATCAAGTTTCACCAAGCAAAGTGTTGATTATCTATTCCGCTTCTATTTTTATGTAGGATATTTCCAAATATATGCATAATTTTTTAACATCAAATCCAGAATAACGAAAATTTAAAATAAATTTTTTTTTTTACAAATGAAATTAATCTTTAAGATTTAAAAATTTAGCGTTCTAAGAAGCATTTTAATTAAATTTTATTTAATTAAGAAATTGAACTTTCTTCATATATTTGAATTATCTTCTCGAGATTGGAATAGTTAAAATAGGAGAAATCCGGTATTCTTAGGTGATCGCCGAGAGCGAATAACTTTTCGCGAATTGATGGCGAAAAGTCCTTCTTCTACGTGCAACAATGTATCGTACGGCGAATGCACATGCATGCATTAGGGAGGAGCGGAAAAATGTTCCTGGCATCGGTTCATGTAGAATCGTCTTTCAACCTTGATGCGAATGGTATGTACGTGTCGAGGCTATTGTTAAAAGGGGACCTCGTGCGAATGTAGCTTACGGATAACTGTTCGTCGACTGCGAACGTGCCGCGAGCGTTCATTTAACGACCGCGAATTTACGATTCCCTAATATTATTTACAGCTCGTAAGGTAATCCTTAATGAATCACGCGACTCCAATTTAGTGCAACTCGGTCCATAAGACATCTGCGAAATTTAACGACCACGCTTTATAATTACCTCTTCTTTTGGATCTTCAATAATCTTTTTTAAATATTAGCTCATTATCTTGTATTATTTCTATGAATAATAGTATTTATCATTATTTTACAATTATGATCTTGAAGTATTTTGTTTTACGAATTTATTAATTAGTTAAAATCATAACATTTTCTTTAATTAACAGTTAAAATTTTTGCATAAAGATAAAATTAATTTTTATTTACAATCTTTATTTTAAAATGCGTAAGCGTTTTATTATATAACGTATTTCTTCTTGATTAATATCTATATATAATCTCCGCACATTTGTTTTTTTTATTAAAATATTTTGTGATTTTCTCAATCGGAAGAATAATTTTATTAGAAAATTGATGGAGGCAGATATTAATTAAGAACGCGAACAAGGAGTCAAAGGATAATCGCGTAAAGGCGGGAATTTAATTTATCTTGGACGAAACGCATTACGTTTCAAGTTGCAAGTGCAACACGTGGTTTCCTTTCACGACTTTCGATAACAGGATTTATATTATGAGATACAGTCGACGTAGAGCCTTATCAGGGCTACTACTAGAACCTCGGCATTTGCTCGCGTGGCTCAGCAGGGTTGCCGTGAAGAATAGATTGCAATAGGCTGCAATTTTCTAGGAAGATTCAAAATACTTGGCGTACACGCAACATTAGATAACCGTGGGAGATTTAATTAAGATTAAACCACTTGGCGGCTTGTTCGATCCGCCCTAATCACGATTGCGAAATCAAATATCAAAGCAATATTTTTATTTGCCCTTTGCGATTTTGCAATAATTCATTATCGAAAATGTCACATGTACATAGAAAAAGATATTACTGAAAATAATTATTAACGTCAATTTACTCAACGAAGAAAATAAATTTATGTAATTTAATATAATGAGATTTAATAACATTTAATTTTAGAAAGTAATAGAATATTTATATATTTTATAGTAATAGAATAATTAAAATAATGTATTAAATTTAATTTGAGAAAATGTTTTTCTCAAGATTTTATAATATAAATACAAAATTTTGCCAACGATAACAAATCATTTAATCTACATTTATTTCATCAATTTAAAAGAATATTCTTTTTACGATTATCAGCTCTTTTTACGATTATTTATTAATTATTGTCACGATGACATTATTATTATATCTTAATGTTTATGCAACGGTCTTCAAGGACATGTGTTTCAAGTAAGAATCGGAATGAAAATTTGAATTGATTTACGCCAAGCGAGCCATCTTGAAGATTTAAAGGCTGATAATCTGTTCGAGATGCAAAAAGTGTACTTAAAATTCCGACGGTGGCAGCTGGCCCTCTCTTTGGTTTTAGAGAAAATTTATGATCTGACCAGAACGCGTTCGGTCACTCCTACCCGGGTGCGAAGGGTGTAATTTTATAACCGGTCATAATTAGAGACATTACCTCGCTTAGGATCCTTTGCTCGTGCGTTCCACACCGCGAGCTCACCTCCTCCTTGGATTGTGCGGCGCGCGGTCATTTCGCTCCCATTATTATGCCAGAACAATGAATAGTTAAAATCTCTTTACTGCTATGTGAGAGCTGGTGTAGGAAACCTTCTTCGAGCTAGCAGGCCTGGAAGGACTTTGGTATTTCTTTTTTATCTCCTTTCCTCGCGGTTTAGCGTATCGAAATGTATTGTAAAGCATTGCATTTATTCAGTTATTGATATTAGCGGCACAAATAAATTTTAATAAAACATAGCTATATAAATATAGAGCAAACATTTTACAAATAAATTTCATTTTCAATTAGCTTCAATTAGCATACGAAAAGCTATAAGCATTATTTATATTACTTTTAGTTTGAAAATATATTATGATTTATAATATATTATGATTTATATTATTTTTATTATTATAGTTGCAAACAAGATTTGTTTGCTTTACTGTTTGTGTTAGAATTTTGCAGATATAACTCAATTCAACATGATTTATGTCGAGAGTCGAGTGTGCTTGGTTGGTCATTACGAGGTAATGTCGAAGAATGAACCGAATTCCGATGAGAGAGAAAAACATGTGGCAATCGGGAAAGTAGCTGTTTCGATTATGCAAGCAAATAAGAGCTGTCCGTATCAATAATAGTTCTTTGCTACTTTTACGATCGCGTTTTTCACGAGTGATTATCCTAGATAGTGTATCCATACCCGCAGCAGTGATGCAGATTTGTTTAAACCTAATGTTACAGGCGAGATTAAATTATGCAACAGTTATTTACTTTCTAACATGAATTTTAACATGATTTTCCATCCAACTTTTTAATTATTTAAATAAAAAAATTTGAAGATAATTAAGAAAATTATTTTTAAAAAATGTATGAAAATTGATTATTCTTATCATAAATCATGCTAAACCTAATTTTAATCTTAAAATCAAATTATAATCTTTACTTAAAACATTTCATGATTTTTTTTACATTTTAGTGGCATCATAAGCAAAAACAATAACTTAGCAATGACTTGTGTAAAAGAAAGAAATTAATAGAACGAAGTCTGTATTAATTTTAAGAAAATCCGAATTTCGTAAATTAATCAATCTTTTTAATGAGCTTTGTGAAATTGTTTCAATTGCGCGAACGGTAGATAAGACCATATTCTTTTGCATAATCGTAGAATTTTGACATCCCGCATTAGCACGAAGAAAAAGATTGTGGATAACAGAGCCGTGCGCCGGTTATCAACATGCCGCAATAATTCATAATCTCGTCATAATTATCCATCTTGCAACTCTTTCGTTGTTTGTGGCTGCGGCCGACACGTTTTTTTTCGCGCGCGGTTATTTCGACCGGGCTCGCGAATAGTGCTCGTTATTTCGCACGCCGTTAAAACTATTTCATCGACGGCACAATGGCACATAACCGGTGGCAATAAACGCATTCCCGTGTCAACGTTAAAGACCGTAATCAGGCGACCGTATCTTTCGCGAGGCATGAAAAATGTATAAGTCGCGTGTACGTCGAGACGTCGAACTGTTAGGCAAAACTGGATTTGTTCGTTTATACTTGGGGGAAAGGGGGCATATTTTTACCTTTCTTTCAAGCACAAACTCGTTTCTCACTGATTAACGCTTTGAGGCGCGAAAAACCTTTCGGAATGCTTGTCGACGTACATTTTTCCACAACCTAAGATAAATCGTAAATTTATTGACTACTTGAATTTATGAATCTCAATCAAGATTAATTTTAATCTTTTAAATCGATTATTTGCTCAAAAAGCTCAAGAAACAAGTTTTGAGACGAGACAAATAAAAACGATGGATTTAACTAATTTATAAAGAAAACCCAATAATTTTGAATTTCATTTTTTTTATCTTTAATTTATATATAATTAAAAATAAAAAAATGTGTTAATTTTAATAATATATAGTATATATCATAGAAGAATAACATATATATTTTTTAATAATTAGTTAATTCTACGGGAACAATTTACGTGTGTAAGGAGGGAAAAGCTGAGAAAGGTACTTGCTAGCGAAGAATAATCGCCACAGAGCGCTATTTATATAACTCTTCAATTATCTCTCCTCCATTAGAGTCGTAAGAGAGGCTTTTACATGACGAGCGTAATAGGGACGGTCGTACGCGCTAATTAAAAAAGAATAGGTTGAGTAGTGGGATGATTATCGGTTGGCAGTCGGCCATGCATAGATGAGCATAATCCTTTCGCAGCATGCCAAGTACTTACGCAGAATGAGAGAGAAATGGAAGCCTTACTCTCTCTTTCTCTTCATTATATGAAATTCTCTAAGAGGTCCTCGCCAATATTTCGATAAAACTTTATGAAATTTATGGAAACTATTCGCAGGTTACAATTATGAAATTCATATTAGTAATATTAAGGAAAATTATCTTAGCTCTTGCATTGATTTACTTAACATCTTTCGCGATTAAATTAATCAAAAATTATTGCACGTAAATCATTAATTGCGCATTCACAGTCTGTTACATTACATATATTTTTCGTGTACCGAAAGAATGAATTTTAGAATATTAAATCGATATAATTTGTTTCTCTAGAATTTAGACAGACAATGAATAATTATCGTTAATTATAAGCATTTTTCAATATATACAATTAATAATAAAGAATCGCATATTAAGTATATATTAATAGTTCTCGCATTTATTTTCCTTTCTTTTGTTTTTACAATATCTTTTATATACATATTGAAATCTGTACTTAGTTTCTTTTTAAGATAAATAAATATTATATGTAACTTAAAAAGGAAACAATGTTGAAAAATTTTTTTTGTGTACTTACGTTTCACAAGGATAAGAACAAAATATTTCTCAGACTTATGTAGTATTTTATAATTTATTTAATAAAAAGAGAAATGCTCGTGATTATTAATTACATGTATTTTTACACTGATTTTTTGTCTTAATATTTCTTAGTCTCTTTGTCTATATTAATAATTAAACTTTATCTCGTTTGAAACAACGTAAATACCGTCATATAAGATCTAATAGCTATTTCGTAATATACGTAATATTGCGAGATTTCCCACACAATCATACAATACTTCAATAGCAGGTGGGGATTCCAGCTTCATAGAAGTAACAGCATCAGGTTTCACGTGAATAATCCGTTTCGCTCTTCAATTCACTCTAATCTTATTGTTAGTTATGATCTCCAATTAAAATGTGACTGTTGAATTCCTTCGTGTTCGAAGACATAAAATTTAATTCTGAATTATTTAATATTTTTTAGAGATTCAGATAACATGATCAAAAATCTAACTCGAATAATGCGATTAAACAAACGCGAATGATAGCGACATGACGCAACGCATCTCGAATACATATATGTAACGAATATCTCGCATTTATGCTGAACAGAATGCGTTCGCTCGCGGTGAACAGACGCGGCACTTTCGCAATTTTATGTTACAGGAGTTGGCCGCATCTTTCTCTCTTTTTCGTTTCGCGGCTTTATACGGCCTGTGTCATTATCCGTCATTACGCGTTGGACAACGGCGAGAAATAGCTTCGGTTCGGAGAGGGAGGCGGGATTCACTGTGTAAAATCTTGGCCGATCGCACCGCGGATTCGCGCGATGGTACCTGTAATATGGTCGGTTTAGACTTCGTCGGGCTTGTAACGTGTTATTTCGTGTGTGATTATCTCGATGCATCGACTTGGCTTTATCATTTGAGCTTTACGAGCCGAACTTTTAAATATCTTTTCAATAGAAAGCCTCTATAATTTACAGAATAATAGGTGTACGAATAAAAAAAAGAAGGAAACTTAGACTTAAATTACATATTGATTTATTATGTTAATATGATTATTAATGCAATATGACTTGTGCAATTTTAATACATACATAATAATTATAAATAATACTTAATTTAAAAATAATCATTTTTTTGTAAAAAATATTTCTACATTTTACAAATTATTACAATTATAACAAATAGCTGTATATTTCAAATATTTAGCATCTACTAAGTGGAGATTCTCTTGTAATATAGAGCATTAAAAATCTTCTCGACGGGATTCTTCTCGTTATATATCGGTTATTATACCGATAATACCAATGATTATTGGCGAATATCATTAAGAATTCTCATATCTCGTTTTTCTTTGTAGTGAAAGTCCTTTTCGTGATTTTGTAGTATCAGATAGGTCGAAGTTTTCTGATTCTCTCGATCGTGAGGTCCTATACGAAAGGGAAAGTTCAGATGCGCCAGGAAAGATTCGCGCTTGCAGTTTCCCCGCGGCGTTGAACGGGAAATTATCGTTCTTTCTACTCGTCCAACGTGACGGAATACTGATGAAACTGCCAGGAGAAATGAATAGCGGATGGACGATTATCAATATACGTTTTTTTTTCTTTTCTATCGTGCAGTCTGTTAGATATATGACACTAATTCGATGATGACGCTAAATAATCATACTTGAAATTATATAAAGCCTTGATTGTCTACTTTCTAATATTTATCATCAAATTTAGGTTGATCATTGTACATTGATACTTCCTCTGTAAAAGAGAAAGCTAAGTGACGAATGCGATATGTCAAAGATAGAGATAAATAAGATAATTTGAATAGGCTGATGATAGATTGGAAACATTCATTATTTATCTTAGTTGATACAATTTTACAATGAGTTTATATAGGTTCATTTTCATAATTTTTCTTGCATTTATATAACTTAAATTTTCTGTGGGTCATCGATTTACTTTACATAATGTAAATAATTTGAGAATTTTAGTTATGTCAGCTGTTAGAATATTCATTCATCGATTTAGTTGTCATATTTTTCCATTAAAATATATTTATATTTTTCGCGTCTCAATATGAAATATCTTGCATTTCATAAGTATTTGAGATGACGTTGGGTTATTCCGCGTGGAAAGATCGAATTTTACTGTGCAAACCAGATTGTTGTTATCTAATCGGAATGTTAGTTATGATTTCCTGGCTAGTTAATAAATCACTGGTAATATTATGCATCCACAATCGTGATGATCATGAAGAGGTTTTCGAATAGTGTTGGAAAATTTCTTGTTTACGATATGAGCGAGTTTCTCGGATTGCGAACTCGAACTTGAAATCGAGACTGGCTCTCATTGCCGCGGGCACTTTTTTATTATACTTTTATCATGATGGAATCGCAATATATTTGTCAAAGTTGTCATCTCTTTGGAAAACTGAGAAATTTTATTAATAAAATTAAAAATTAATAATGAATTAATCTGAAATTTTTATTTTTAATTTTTCGCGTATTCAGATTAATATTGCGTTGCGTGGCGATGAAGTTTCATTTTTTTGGCAGCAACTTTTTCTCGACAAAAGATGTTCGCGCATAAGAGAGAAATTTGATGAGAAAAAAGTGACAACCTTGAATTCCTTTTTATTCGTCGTCATTCCGCGATCGGATAGCTTGCGAAGCATATGTGCGCGAATTCAAGGGAGGAGGATCGATACCTGAAGAGTCAGCAAGCCGATTCGCATGCCGACTATATTACGGTCGCGGATCATCCATCAACCGGATCGGAGCCAGACGAGCAAAAAGCTCGTGGACTCGTCTAAACTGATCGCTACGCGCCGCACTCTCACGGTCTTGTTCGTTCGTTCGTTTCAGATAACGCGCGATTCACTTCGCGACCGTGTACGTGCATTTCGTTGTCGTTCTGCCTTTTTATCCTATCGTATATATGCCCATCGTATATATCCGTCTTACGCACGCATCTGCGGTTGCCTCGATGAAAATGTTGGATAGAAAACATGATAAATGTAGAATCATATAATATATTTCTCCTAATTGGGAAAAAAGTTAGTAAATACAAAAGTTTTATGAAATATTAATTATCTATTATATATTTTTATTAATCTCATAATAATAATAATAATTTTTTAATAGGAAATAATTAATAAATAATGAAATAAAAATCTAAACTTTAATTTATTTTGGTAGTATTATAAGATATTAATTTGTTTTCTATGCTTTTGTGTCTGTAATTGTTAATATTAAATCCATTTTGGGTTCCATCGTAATTATATTTGTATATATATATATATATATATATATATATATAAATAACATAATTAATTTTGAATAATGTTTATCAAATTATTTTTAATTAAAAAAATTTTATTTAATTTGTAAAAGTTATTATTGTTGAAAGAGATAATTTGTCACCGCGACATTGAAAGACGAGATCAGCTACAGTGGCCATGATTCTTATCGTAGACCCGCGTGGAACCGGATTTAATACAACATGCCATGAGAGAAATATATATGTTATTTGTATTGCAAAGCTCTGTGTCGGTTTCTAAAATGAGAAGTCCTCAAGGTGGCCAGTCGAGTTGATCACGGTTGACTACGCGTGCAGCGTGCAACGACACGAGGCCTCCATCCCCTATTAAATTCCCATTAACGATTCTCCGTTTAATAGATCTTTACGTAATTATGCATTGAATCACCCACGCGCGTCGTCACGCACTGCCTCTCCTCAGGGTCTATCGTTCCTCCATCTCGTTTCCTTCTTCGATTTGGTATTTATATTTCCTCTCGAAACATACGCACAGACATATATGAATATAATTTTCCAAATCCATCTCACATCCTTTCATTTATGAACTTTTTTGTAATTAGAATTAATTTAATCTTAGAATTTTGAAAATAAAATATTATTTATTAGAAGTTTCTTAATATTTTTAATTTTAAATGTTTTCTTATGTTACTGCCAAATTCTAAGTCTTTGTTAAGCTTTTAAAAATTCTTGAATTTATGAATTGTTATTTTTAATTAAGAAAGGTTCTATTCTTTATTGGATAAAAGATCTATAAATAGAAAGAAATGAGAAAATCTATATTTGTATCTTTTTTTACATATATTAACTATATACTTTATAATATAATAACGTTAAATGGAAATACGTGGTGGCCAGTCATTGATAAAATACAGACCACCCCCCCCCCCGCCAGCGTGAATTAATTGAGACGATCGGTGCCTATCTCAATTACGTTCCGTCGCGCTATGTAATTTCACGCGAGAGCAACTCCATATCTTTCTCTCGCATCTACCTTTAGGCTCGAAATGTGACGTCGACGGAGTCTAATCGAGCGTGAGAACACATGGTCATTGACATTTGACATGAGTCAACTTATGAGTTAATATCTCATAAGCTTTAACAAAACAAAGAATTACAGTTTGAAGCTTTGTTATAATAAAGTTTATATTAAAAGCATTGAATACTTGAAATGATGCAAATAAAAATAAAGAAAAATAATGACGATTTTTCAGTTTTCAGATAGAAATTTTCCAAATTTCCATTTTAAAAACTTTTCTCCGTAAATCATTTCTTGGTCAAGTTTTAAAAAAAACATTAATTCAAATTAATCCTGATTAAAGAGAAAATATTATTTTCAATCATACATATGAACAGAACACAAAGCAATAATATTCCAAAATCATTTGAAAAAAGCCGGAATTTTGTCAAAAAAATGTTAAAAATTTAAAAATTGTTCATTTCATAGGACTGTTAAATTCCCAGCATTAATATGAGGAGGAAAATTGCGAGTGACATAAGAGGCGGGTATTTGTAATAATGTCGCGGGTGATAATGGCGTGAACGGCCGATTGTTCTCTCTTTCTCTCTCTTTTTCTCTCTCTCTCTCTCTTCCTTTCTCTCTCTTGGTGGAAAGGTTAGTGCACGCTCGCCGTCGGAGATTCAGCACGTAAAGCGTTCTTCGTGCTGAATCTCCGCCACACAGCAATGGCCACAGTTATATGCTTGGCGTTATACCGCGACTGCCGCCGCCGTCACCGTGCGATATCGCGCACGTTCTGAAACGAGGGACTGGACTTTGCACGCGCGTACAATTACTTTTAGTGTTACAACCGCCCCTACGATGATGCATGTTGTACGAGCGCGGCCGCGCGAGATGGAATTGTCCCCGACACAAAAAGCCAGTTTACTCGGCCGGGATACGACGCGCGGGGGCATTGCGATGTAGCTCAGCAGTCATAAAGCAAGAATTATTAAGCGGCTCCTCTTCAGAGCGGACGAGTTGCGCTCATGTGCGGTTAACGTTCGAGGACTTGGAGGAGACAAAGGGCTTCTTCTGTCTGTCTCTCGACGACCGGGGGTCGCGTAAAGTAGACGGAAAAATGGGCGCACCTTGAACATTGACGTGTCGCAAATGAAATATCGTTGTGCGAAATTATAATTAATTCCGCGTGTTCGTAACAATAAATTGTCATAAATTACGAAGAAGAAAAAAAATTCTCATTATTTTCTTTCCATTTTGAGTAATATTATCAAGATGCTCTTTGACGAATATTCAATATCGCATATTCTGAGTGCCGCGACAGAGTGCCTCGGGAGAGTCGTCGATGGTTTCGTCCGCTAGCTTTATCAGCGTCGGGAGAAGACTAATGCATCGTCACAAATAGCCGTGATATCGACATTCACTTTTCAGAATGATTTATCGAGTCGTTCCTTATATGATTCGCGATTCAGCCAACGTGATACGATCTGCATACCAGATATTGTCCACCGTGCGGTCGGTTTTGATCGTGCATTCGTTTCATGGTGTTCCATTTGATTGCGTTCATTAAACCCGCTCGGCTTCACGTATCGGTTTCCTCTTTACGCGAGCGTTCTTGTCCCCGTTGGTCCACGATATCGAATCAGCAGGATCTGGAGCATGCTCCCGGTCTCTCGCGGGGGAAGGCTCGAAGGGATCGTGATCGAGCACGGCAGGGAAGAGCAGAGAAGATTAGAGTAAGAACGCGAAGAGAGAAGGAGAGAGCAGCGATCCGATCGTAAGAGGGTCGTAAGAGGAGGACAGTGGAAAATGCTAGGAGAGAAGGATAACATCTCGTTAGACTAGTCTAGCAAGCTCTCCGAAGAGCGCAGCCTGGTTCCACCGCTTCTTGCGCTACGCTCTCGAGATTGATCGTCTACGCGCGCGTTGTCGGTATAGACATACATGTACGTATACTCGAGTTCTTCCTCCACGAAGAAGGGTTCGACGAATGCCCCAGGACAGACTCTGCGAGCCTCTTCTGTCGAGAGCCGCCTCTCGTGGGAAATCGCTTTATCCTTCCACTCGCGTTGCACAACTCACCTTTTGACTTCTTCCGCTGCTTTGTATGCATTTAGTCGGGTTGCGATGGTCTAGGCGGACGAAAACGCGGACGCGAAATTTCATGATATAAATCAAAGTTACGTACTTGAGAAGTTTCTGATTTTGGAGTATGATGACCGTGAAACACAATTTTGAATACTTTAGAAATTGAATTTTTAAAGAAAGTTGCTTGAATATCTTTGGACTACATTTATCTAACTATTAAATATTATTTTAAAATGTATTCCTCCAATTTTAAAAATAAAAAATTTATAATAGTTGTTAAATAAATCATAGCTAAATTAACTTACTAAAATTTTAAATTTTATATACTGATTCTGTACGATTTATATATATAAGTTTCTTTTTCTTCATATTTCTTTTATGCATTGTTCGTCATAGCTCGTGATAATTAGAACTTAAGTCGGATTTATCTTCTTATGAACGTAAAGCCGAGCAGACGGAAGGTGTGTTTCAGGGCTGTGCCCGCTTTTGATTTATAGCGCAACCCTGCAGAACGCGAAATGGCGATGTAACGGCGCGCAGACGACATGGGGAGTCCCAAATTACCGTTTCTTCTTCTGAGCCTCATCCTTCATCGGTCCATCGTAACCCACGCGTGGTATTTCGCATTGTTCGCGCGCGAAAATTGCTGCGGGATTACAATCAAGCGTGTCATTCGCAGCTCGATAAAACTAGTCATTGCATTTTTAAATTCATATAAATTACAATAATTATCATATTAATTAGTTCAATATCGTATCGTTTACTATAATTATATGTAATGTTACATATAAGAAAACATATTTTCTTTTTTGACACTATCAAAAATTTCTTTTAGCACGGAAACTCTGTGTTCTTAATTGCAATTAAGTTAGATTGATATATTCTTATAATTTAAAAGCGATTGCCTCAGAGATTCCATATTTTATTAATCAAGTTCTTTCTGAAACATACGAGCGGGACGATATCGTGAACGTAATTAGTCCTTTTACAAAACTTTACTTAATTAGAACGTTCGAATAAACAAGAATTAAGATTATGTCGATATTCTTATACCTCGTGTTTTGTGCGTGTAATTGTGAGATCTTCGCGACCGGTTTGTTTCATTTTTAACATAGGCTTATTGTAACATGTCGGTATCAAATACCGGAGACTTGAGTGCATTATCTACTCAACTACTCTATTACGCACAGATAATGCAATAAAATAAAAACAGAGTCTTTTGTTCAAATAATAATCAGCATGACTTCATGCAACGAAGATCCGTGATATTTTATTTGCCGAAGATTAGAATGAGGCGAAAAGATAAAACTATATAACTTGAATTGTCGTAAATATCAATTTATGCGTGTGTTTATACTCTATGCGGATTCTTTGTATTTAGAGGACGTTAGTAATTTACATAATTATAAGCCAATTATAAACCATTATAATGATCTTTAATTGCTTCGCGGTGGGAAATTATTGAAATATATTAAGGATTATTTTTTTCCGCAGAATATATTAATTCTTTCGCATCTTAATTAATAACTCGCATTATATAACAATGCGTACTTTAACAATGTTTAATATATCAAGTGATAATTAATCTTTGTTTCTTACTGTAGATTGACAAGAATATTCATATAGGAAATTTCTAAGACAATATTCGAATAGAATTTAATATTTTTTTTATATTATTATAAAATATTTATTTTGCTTTACAAATTAACAGATTGAAAAATAAATTTTTATTTGAATAATTTGTCATTTTATGGGTAGAAATTGTATCGTGATTTCTGAAGGGTGGAATCGATCGTAGAGAATATTTTTTCGAGTTAATGTCCGTCATACTCGAAAGCTCAATCATCGAATCCAATTTACAGAACAACAAGGCGATTACATCGCTACACGAGCCGCGTGTTTCTTCTTTCTCTCAGAGTCAGCTCTCTCGTTAGACTTTCGGGTCACGGGTTACGTCTATCACTTTGTAATTCGAGCTTGTGCGTGCTTGTAGATGATCGCCCGTTTGTACAGTAATAACGCCGACGGTACGGGATCTCCGGAGATAAGGTCGAGTAACCAAACGAAAAGAGGGAGAGTTGAGACAGCGAAAAGGCATCACCGAGGATGCATCGGGAGTTCTCATCTCTATCGCGGTAATCAATTAATCTTCGTTATGTCATCTTCGTATGACCGATCGGTCCGTTACTAACATAACTATGTTTGACTTGTTGGGAGAAAATAGCTTTTTAATGAGCTGCGTTATCGCGCCTCGAAAGAAAAAGATATATTGCCTTTCTTAATTTCTTCCTATAACTGTTCGTTTGGTAGAGATACAAGCTTCTGAGAATCTCAGAATCATAATATAAAGCCGATTAGAGTGAGATATACATATATTATAAGAAAATCAAAATAATTAAAATAAAAATACTTAAAATACTTAAAATAAAAAAAGAGAAAATATGTATTTTTTACATGAGAGAACATTTTTTAAATATTTTTTCAAAATAGTATTGTGGTTATTTTATCTTATCTTGTCGATCTGGCTCTGAATTTCTCAATCTATGTCGAGTTTTATTCAAACGTATTCAGATAATATCGGTCTCCTGTGTCGCTGTGTCGTACTTTCTTATCCTGTTACTTCATGTTGTTTGCAGTCTATGATTTTTAAATGTCGCAATGACAAAGACCAATGACGTTATAGTTTGTAGGAAAATTTTAAATTCGAAATTTGAAATTTTCGAAATTCCTTAAAGAATCATAAGTTCAAGTTCAAGCTAGTCCTTTTTAATGAAAAGATTTTTTCGGTATTAATTTATGTTTTCAATTAATGCATCTCCGATGAATATATGTTCGACGCATGTCTCGATTAACATTGAAATTATAAAAGAAACGACAATGCGTCCCACTTGCGACAACATGATATAATCGAAAGATGGGCTGTGGTCGCCGTCTTTATGTCCGAATGAATGCATGCGTTGCATTCAAATTAGCTCATGAAAAAATTTCTCCGGCTAGTTTTGGGAGTCAGCTTGACATAAGATTACATTCTTAAATTTATGTATATATGATACATGCATTTTAAATCATAGCTATGTATTTGTTTATAATTTAACTGAATCTCCACAAGTAAATGCGACGTACGTGAATATTATTCTATAATATAATATCTTTTAGATATCTCTTAATCAGTTATTATTTATATAATTTAAAAAATAAATTTTTGTTATAATTTAGATTCTTTTTAATTTATAACATTCGATTAATTTTGATATGCAGGGGGTTACATAAAATGTTACTCTATATATTTTATGTTTTTTGTTTATGATATATGATATACATTAATCGCGAATTGAAATAATGAAATTAATAATTAATGATATCGAATATCGAGACTATGCGAGATAGAATGAGATTCAAATAAGGAAAGGATCTTTTTATGATTTTTCTTATTCGCGTCATACATTGCTGGCTTCCCAACATGGATTACAATAGAATTTTTCACTAAATATATGAATCCAACGGTTTTCGTTTTATATCGAATCTAGGTCTTTCGACTTATGCTATATCTTGCGCACCGTTAATCCGCGGGAAGTAGCACAAACCTTCGTTGACTGGTTCCATCGAAAGTCGGAAAGAAGAAGACCCGGTTTCAAGATCGGAGAAAGCTGCTGTGACCCACCTAGTGCAAATCAACCGCAACGAATCCTGCGGAATGCTGTTACGGATTAAAGCATAGCAAACTCAATTTAATAAAGTAATAAAGAATTTAAAAGATTTTAGCGACTTAATACAATTAAGCTTGAGAGACTCGTATTTAAATCCACTATCCCTTTTTTCTTCTTTTATTTTTTAAGCTTTAAGGGTTTTAAAGAGAGCGATTTGCGGTTCCTAAGCCTCCACTTCATAAAATCGAATCTTTGAGTTAAGAGAGCGAACTCTTAAATTGAAATGAGCGAGACTCCATATAGAGCTTTGTAATCGAACGATCGTAATTTTTCGTAGACAATTAAGAATGTGCGCGTAAGGGTCGATAGCTTCGGCCATTCATTAAAACTTGTAGACGATCATCCAGATCGTTCAGATGCCGACGACGATCATTTTCTCCGCCCGACTCGCATCTTCGCAATTAAAATCTCGACCTTCATCCCGCGCAATTAAGACACGCCGCACGGACGAAGGGAGGACTTTGAGTATATTAATATATATCAGATGTGATGATTTTTTTCTTAATATTTGTTGTTTTAATATTTTGTGATATTAAAATATAAGATGTTTGACAAAGGATCACACGTTTATAATATAAATAATAATAAAGCATGAATAATAAAGCATGAGTCATATAATCGAAACTGCGTGCTTCTGTTACATTAGGAAATTATTCTTATTCGCAAGCACACACCACACTTCTTATAATTTTTTCCTAAGTTAGAAAACTCTAGGATTTCTACAGATAAAACTTGTAATCGCCCTTTTGCGAGACAACTTCTCGGAACTATGCTTTCAGAGAAAACTATTTCCTTCGTTCGTTCCGAGTACCGTAAGAACCTCGTAGAAACATAAGAAAAAGCCGGCTGGCAATCATAGCGAAGGTTATGTCCTTTTCCGCCAAGGGAAGAATCGGAATACAAAGACGAAGAAATAAGAAGAGAATAAAGGGAAGGAAAACAAAAATCAAAATTGATCTCTATAATTGTATTAATAATTATGTATTAATAATTGTTATAGATTTTTTTAAATTTTTAATTTTCTAGAAAGTCAAATACGTGCTTTATATACTTTTATTTATTTTATCATTAAAAACTTGTCACATTATTTGTTTTAATTAACATTTCTTAATTATCTTGATCTTCTATTAGCGAATCTTCTTCGTTGATTATAATTTCGTAAGAAACTAAACAAACAAATTTTTTATTACGATCAGTGGCCAGTTTTCATTTATGTTTCTATTGAGATATTAGTTATCGAGTCTCATTGTAAAAGGCGCGGAGAATTGCGTTTAAACGGCAAGAACAGGTTGCCATCCGGCTTTTTGCAGGTGGATTATAGCATGACGACCGGAATCTTTAGGTTCGATATCTCTAACAATCTCCGCTCGGCAGCTAGATTGGATTAGATTAGCTGCTGCTTTGAAAACTGCGAAACACTCCGCTCTCCGAGTCTCCGTATGTACAACTCTTATCGCGCAGTACATCTTCGGATTTGCTTTAGATTTTCAGATTAGAATGATATCTCGTGAAAAGAACATCGGATATCCGTTCATAATTCATAATAAACGTCCTATTTGCATACATCTGCATAATATCTATAAAAGGTAAAAGTGAGTAACAGATTTCTTACTTATCTTATTCAATTATTTCTTATAAAATAATAGAATAGATAATTACAAATTAAATATATTTGAATACATTTCTTAAATTTGAGAGAAAAAGAAGAGAAAATTTTTTGCGTTTATTTTTTTTCTAAGCGTTACAATATAATTTTATAATAATTTATTTGTTTAATAAATAATTTTTAATTTTCATTTATATATAATATTCATTTAGATAAACCGAATAGCAGTGTTATTTTGAAATAGGCGATTATTTTGAAAGAAATGATATTTCGTAATATGAGTGCTAATTGCTTATACTTTCTGTTTTTAATGCAAAATTGTTTCTCGCTTTTATAAATTTATTTAAGTACACTTAGTTACTGTCAGGTTGATGAAATGACAATAATGGCTCGGTATCTCACGTATGCAATAACTGGTGGAACTTTCTGCGAAATTGCAGCATACTATTATTTCCCAATAATACAACGTCCGTCGTGCCTCGCTTTTCCTTGCGTGTCCTTTCACTGGCGATAGGATACACGATTAAGCTACCTAGCTATTGTGCAGATCCGTCACTTATCATCGTATTCATCCGGCGTATCTCGCGGCTCCATCATTATAAGAAATCAATAATGTTATCGATAGGTATTTATCAAAATTACAAATGTAATTTATCTAGCTAAATTTTTCTTTAAATTATTTTTCTTTAAATTATTGGACAGTGCAATTTCCAGACAACATTATCTTAACTTTAATTATATTGCTGCATTTTTTTATTTTGAAAATGTATGATCGTTAACTTTTGCGATATAATAACAATTGGTTAGGCGATATAGGAAACTTTTTTATAATTTTAAATATAATTTAAGTTAAAATTTAAAAAACAGTTTCGAATTTACGAAATAGAATTAATGGCAACTAAGTTGAATTAATGGCAACTAAGTTTCGACGTGGCGTACTTTTATAAATGATAATCACAAAATTAAATTTTGCGGATTTCTAATGAATTGCCTTCTTTGCATAAGGCACGCAGACCATCAGGGGAGACCGTGTTACAGCTTTTTCTATGTCTATAGATCCGATGATTTGACGCAATAATCCAGATCATTTACGATGAAGTCAGCATGTAACTTTGCCGTCACGCAAAAAACTGCTTAATTTTAATTCCGATGAGATCGTTCCTTAATATATAATAATTATAATAACTTTCGCTCGAATGTGGTAAGCTAGCTATATCCCGTCGTGGTGACTTAGCTAGGATTTGAGCAACAAATTTAAGATCTTGATGAAATCGAGTTTCTCACTCGGGGGGCCAATTTCATTCTCCCTTCGAAGGGCTCCAGAGCCCTTCACCAATCTTCGGCTGCTATTATCTAAATTATCATGGCTCGCGTTACCTTTGTGAGACGCAACTTTGATATTTTGTGCCGGCGTTTACGACGGCGGTGTAAAAACGTGATTTTTTTGCGAATTGCATACGCAAACGGAATTCAACAGGCAATGCTCGTCGTATTTTTTGCTTTTTAATACGGAATAATCGAGGATTTCTGATTGTTGCACATATAGTATAATATAAACTGTTTGCGTAAAAGAATTTACCAATCAGAAATTAATATGTTATTAGTTTTATTGATCGTATCGAGTATGTAATTTTTGCTTGATTATTATAAGAGTAAAAGTACGTGAGTAAAACCTTGAAAAATAGCAGCAAGTAAATGTATCGCGTCCAACAAATCCACCATTCTGGTGAAAGTATATTCGAATGATGTATCAGAATTTGCTAGTCATCTATGTCAGTGATCGTTATCTTTAGTGCTAAACATTGTATGCTATTAACTTATCTAGTCATTGTCCTCATTTACGTTAATCTAATTATTTCTTGTTACATTAAAGTTGTCGACGCAAAATAAGCATTTTCTCTTACAATCTGGACGCTAGAAGACTAGGATGATAATTAATGGTCATCCCGGTAATCTCTAATTATAATAAGATCGAGTTCTAATTTTTAAATAAAATGTACGAAGGATAATTGAATTATTCATCTAATAATAAAATATGTATATAAAAAATATATTTTATTTTAATAATGAAACACATATTACAGTTATAAGTTACATATTACCTTTATCTTAGAATATGAAATTGTAACAAAATTACTTTTAAACTTATGAAAATACGAGCAAGAATTAATAAAGCAAATTGGTTAGTTTGAACGATGCAAAACGTTGCATATATCATAGCAACTTGTTTCTCAGGATTAAAGTGACTCGGATTAAATTTCTGCAATCCTCGGGACATTCTCCGGGATCACCACCACCATAAATCTCCCGTCGACACATTGAGCGGATAAGTTTCCTCCGCGAGTCGAGCTGTTTTTCCGAACGGCATAGTAATCGAGGTCGCTCACGGAATTCGCGTGCCTCCGCTTCTTTTTACCTCTCGCGGGAAGAAATTCGATTCGCTCAACTCCCAAGACGACGATACCGTCGTTTCCTCCGTCCCGCTCTCACAGGACTCGACGAGAGAATCGCGGCTATCCCGTCCTAAGATCTAGTCCTGCCGGCGTGCTCCGTGCTCCGTGCAGGAATCTAGTCTTAATGAGTAAAGTCAAGTCCGTGCTTCTGCAGCTGGCGAGCTAGTTGCGCTCTTCTCTTAGGTTTCTTGGAGATCTTCCTCTGGATCATAAAAAGGAACTGGAGAAGATGAGGAAGAGCCTCTCGCTTTTTATCCATCCTTTATCATCCAGAGCATTCAAAGACAAATTGAATTATAGTTCTTGTTTATATTTCCAGTGAATATACACATGAGAAAAAGATTCTTCAGATTTTTAGCAATTTTATTTGTTTGATTTGAATTTATTTGATTTTAATAACATAATTTTATATTAAACATTATTTTGTTGAATTAAGAGTTTTTTGTTATTTCGTTAAAGTATATCATGTGTTGTTGAAATAGAAAGAACTATTATTTAAATAAAATTTATCTTTGAACTAAATAATATTTTGTTTGGCTAGATTAAATATTGTTTTAATAAAAAAAAAAGAAATTCTTTAATATTGTCAGAGTAGTAATATAGCACATAGTAATATAATAGTATAATAATATAGTAAAGAACATTCTTTTTTTCAAACAATTTATTAAACAAATATTTTATTTGAAATAAAGCTATTTATTTGAATAATTAACAAATATTTTATTTGAAATAAAGCTATTTGAAAAACAATCGAATTTATTGAATCAATAATTGGTTTGTTCGGACTATTTCAAAAAATAAAATTTATTTTTCTAATAAAATTTATTAATTTCAAAGAAATCGTTCTCTCTGTGTAAAGAACTTTATTGAATGTTTGAAAACAATAAAAATACATATTGCATAAGAAAGAATGTTGTTAATAAAAACAGAATCGAATAACTTGGTCGTGTCGTATTTAATAGGAATATAATTTAACAAGGCTCATATTTAGAATATTAATTTGTGCACCTTAAAATATCATGTAGCTTTTCTTGCGTGGACAGATAAGGATTTATCACAAAAATCGTTTCCGATTAAGTTAAATCTCTTAATTCGGTTTCTTGGGGGGTCTTTTATCTAAATCCAGAGCCGCGAATACATTTACTCTTCGGTATGCTCTGAATCCGGTGCAAGATCGCTACCGCAGTCTGCCGCACGTTGTTCTTGCGGTTCGCGGAATTGCTTCGCCCTGAGCCTATGTTAGTTCGCGAAACAGGAATTTGCGCTTAAGGCGGGGTCCGAGAAGCGGAGCGCGCTTTCATCGGGATTACTGGGATGGTCGTTGATTATCGCCTTACGCAGTTTTCTGGCGCTAGCCTCCGAAGGCTCCGTCCTCTTTACATCGTTATCCGCCAGATACGCATTCTTCGATAGAAACGTTTTATCGTCTGAATACACGAAGCTACGGCTTGTAGTTCAGAATTTATAAGAATTGGAGAGAGAGCTCTGTAAAGAGACTAAGATACAATCCATTCTCTAAATAATAAAATAAGATAAATAAATTATGTAAAAGTGCTGATTTAATAAATTTTCTAAGTTAATACAACCAATATACAACTAGGATCTTTATTCTAATAAATGTGATTTATACCGCTGATAAGCGGAGAATCTCGAAGCAACTTCTCGACGGCACACTTTCTTGGAACTCGCAGTTCCGCGTGTGTAACTCGCGATTTGCGGTGTGCAGCGGCAGTTGCACCTGGCGACAGTCATAGATAGCGTCGTAGAGATCGTGAAACGCGTCGGCTAACTCTAATCTCGCAATTGATAATCCAGTCCGAGAGCGTGGGCGCGTTAGCTGCCGAGAAAACCACACCGTGAGCCTTCGATCTCGCCTTACCTTTCCTCTCGAGCTAACGACAGGTAAACAAACGCGCGGCGGAGATCTTGGACGGCGATTGCGGCCGCTTCTTTTTTCCACAGCAAGACCGAGCAGCGATCTTTTTCTCAGCCCGCGCATCTCCGCGCGCGTGAAAGTCTACAGCGGGACGGCGAGATCTCACGCTGGATACATCTCCCGCACGTTGCTGCTCGATCTACGGGGTGTTTCGTAAGGTGTGCATGGTACTTCAGAATTATATATATATATATAAAACTGTTGAATTGCTATATATATATATAAAACTTTACATACTACATATATATAACTTTATTCAATTTTATCAAGAGTCTAGCAATTTGTTTGACATTAATCTCTGACGTTTAAAATTTTCTTCTTAAGAGATTTATATAAAAAATAGATTTTTAGTTTAATTTGTAATTTTTTTTTAGATTTGCAAGAAACAGTAGTATATAATATTTTGTATAGATTTTGTAAGATTTCTGGAAAAGAAAATATTAGGTATTAAATTTTACTGAAAAGTGTGCTTTTCTCTCTTAAGTTTGGCGAACATCTTACGAAACACACTGTGTATATACTTAAAGGATCTTCGTCACTCTCGAGGTTCTTCGTCACGATGATGAAACGCGAGATTTCCGTCGCCGCGATGTTATCTGTTTCATTTTTATGAATCGAGGGGTTGGGAATCAGCTGTGGTTTGTCAGATGAAGATCGACTGACTAATAAGTCAGCTATAATACCAGACTCGTTAATCAAGATGCAAAATTAGATGATGCTAATCTGTGGAATCTTTTGGTTTCGCTTTGATGAATAGTGTGAAGTAAAATTTTTTTATTTTCTTATTCAATCTTATTTCATGAAATTAAAATACGATTTTATTGAATGCATAAATACGGTCATTTTTACTTTTTGCCCTAGTTATATTTTTTAAATTAATAAATATCACGATATATTAAAATCATGCGTAAAAATATTTTATGCCTCGCATGGTGCATGAATATAGTCATTTTCAGATATATGCTCTTTCACAATATTCAAATCCGGACGTTTCAATCTCCGCGAGATTCTGAATCGCGCTTTGCCGAGAGAGCCACAGAGAGGTGTATATCTCATGGCGAGTTGCTTTTACAACTTGCATGATGTTGATATCCCACGCAAAAGTTGTATGTAAGTACGTAGGAACGACAGCGCCTGGCGAAAGTAGGATGCACTTGGCGGGTGCTTTTCGCTTGCTCGTCGTGCATGTGAGAAATGCACACCGTGAGTCGTGCGTGTGCACGCACGAGAGACGTGTCGTTGCGGTAATGTAGACTAGGAGGGAAATCTGCCGAGTTTAAGCACACAATTTCGCTTAATTCGATTTTTATAAGGAGTATGAAACAACTTTAACGAGCAGTGACAAGCTATAAACTAAATCAATATTCACAGATTAAAGTAAAATCAGCTGAGCAAATACTTGTCTTGTTTGCAACTAATTAATGCAAACGTATCTTCTAATATTTATTTTATTCACAATAGAGGATAAATTCTTTTAAAGTTTAGAAAAATCTTAAAAATTGATATATTTATGTGTTTAAAAAAAGACATTATTCTCATTTTCTTGTAAAAAGTTAATAATATCAATCGTTAGAGAATTGATAATAGAATTCATAGGAATTCTCATTTTTCAGCACGTAATGTCAAATGACACGCAAGGTATAGTTGCTTATTTCAAAGACACATGAAATTTCAGAACCGGGCCAATGCGACTGATGCGTTTCATCGTTAAAAATCCTTCCGTCTAAGTGCGATTATTAAATATTATGCATGCGGGAAAAAATTGAGGACGTCACGCACGACCCGCGTAGGACTCGGCTTGATACACGAGAAAACAAGTGAAAGTCCTTGATGGTTCTCTCTTCACTCTATTAGCGACCTCCTGCTTCGCGCATAGACGAAACGCGCCTTCTTAATTAAGCGACGATTTCTTTACAATTTGAATTGCACATCGAGTACCACTTTAATTGTGATTTCTTTTCTATAAACACCATTATTAAGAGCGTTAATCACTTTAATGAGAATACACATTGTTATAATGAGATATCTCTACGATTTATTTGTTCGGATTTTATTTGTCTGATTATATTCTTTCTAATTTTTACGATTTGTGCAGCGTAATATATTTGCATATTATATCTGCACCTTGTATCTTGTAGATAAAAATCAGTACACAATGCATAATATAAAATAACGATGACACAAAACGAGATTTTATTCAGATATTTAAATGATTCTCGTGATTCTGACTTAGATTAGAAGTTTATGCTAATGCCAAACGTCGCTATAATCAAAATCTTAAAATTTTTACGATTTTTAGTGATTCGGGACATTTTTTATTTTAACAGACCAGTTGGAGACGTTTTTATGCTTTATTATATGAGACGAGAGATTTTTGCTAGACGTGATCATGATACACAAGATGCAAGGACGAGTCAATATGCGATTAACTAAACCTTTTTCTCCTTATGACGGTGTAATCCGCCGATTTACATTCTCGTCTTCGAAGAAAATTATGAATATCCTTCGTGCATACGAAACTATCGTCCATTGAACTCCATTGAGAGCGTCTTTATGGATCGGTTTAAAGACGAAGAGAAAAACCGGATCTTCGACCACTATATCGGACCACTAAACTTTTCATTCATAAAAATTAAAAAAGAATTCTCGGAACCTTTCTTCTACAATCTTGATGAAATTTGCTGAGCTTCATAAAATAACAAAAATAATTTTTAACTTATTTATTTCTGCAAATACTAAAAGGTTGTAATAATTTTCCATAATTGTATTTGTATAATATCATATTAGGAATGAAATTTATTTTTAATTTTCAATTATTTTTTATTGTTTTGACAAATTGTGAGAACTTATGAGAAACTTTATTTTTATCTCTAATAAAAAATTTCAATTACACTGAAGTTGTGTTTGCTGTTTCGCAAATGTTGCATTGTGAATTTTATCAAGATTGGAAGAAAAAGTTTATGAATACTTTGTTCGTCTCTCCGCCTAAATAAATCTTTCTTTCTCTTTCGCTAAAGGAAAAATATGCGCACTCTTCTTGAAATCGTACGAGATCATCTCACGAAAATTGTAGACGTGACATGTGATAGCGTTTCACTCGGCGCGACTGTCGTCTCTTCTGTGCTCCAGTCTCTTTCGCCAGCTCTTTTACCGCAGATACTCTTTCAGCAATTTCGTACCAAGGTCGATTCAACTTTGAGAGATTGTGCTCGCTTGCACTTTGGCTGCAGACCACTTCGCTTGGGCGTCTTATCTGTGCCTACAGACAGGCCGACAGGCTCGTTCCTCGCGATGTCGCTCGCCGTTCTCGCGCGAGAGGTCGACGACGGTTAACACGACTGACGGCGATTAGCATCGCTCTCGCGTGTATATGACGTTGCTGCATCGCGCCATTATCCCATTTTTCAATGTATCGCGCCTTTATGCCTTCGTCCCTTTTCGTCTTCGTTGGATCTCGATCATTAGTGCGAAAATCATAAAAAATAAAATATATTCTAGACGCTTTCATATATTTCAAAGTATTAATATTTTTAAGATCGTAAGGATAAGTGAATCTTAAAATATCTTAAAAATATTTGATTTAATATATTTAGATTTTGATGTTTTTATAGAAATTTAATCGAGATTTAAATTTGTGGACCTTTAATGATAGAAAAATGAGATAAAATATATATTATTACGTATTAAATTTTATTAAAAATTTTAATAACATAGTAATATTAAACGCAAAACACAAGTTAATTGCGTGATTAATCAAATAATATTGATTTAGAAATTATGTTAATCGGTGATACGTATATCACTTAGAATAATCTAAAGATGACAGCTGGTATTCAAAGTTGGCCCACCTAAGCTAGAAGCCTTTCACCTACCAGAGTATCAGAGCTTCAATGATCTTCCAGATATGATAACCGAATTTATGAGATACTTGCATGAGGAATAAATATTTATGAAACTTTAATACCGTATTTAAATTCAAATTATTAAAAGATCTAATATCTCTTTGTAATATACAAGTAATAAATTCTAGTTACTGGTAAGAAAACTGAAAATAAAAAATATTTTTTAAAATACGAAATTTTATCTTCTTAATTTAAAAATATAAATGCATGTGACGTAGACATCTTAAAATATCGATACCGATTTAATCTTTGTGCCGTGTAACAAAATTTGTCATAACTGTTGCACCCATTAGCGTGTGTCCAAGTATCCATTGCGGGGACAACTCCCTTTGCGTTGTCCCTCCCTTGCGAACGCGCTCGGTGTGCAGACAGGTTCGCCGATTATTTTCCGGGCTCAAGCGCGTTTAATACGTTCCGTGACCATTAATATCATTTCAAAGCACATCGGGCCGGGTATGCCCCACGTGAGTGCGAACTGGTTTCGTTGTCGCCCGCGGCCCAGGCGGACCCTGACACTGACATCCTTCAAGGTTCCCCGCGCGTTTCGCGTTTGCCCCACAGGCCCCATCGTCGGACCGTGACATTGACTCTGAGATGGAAGCCTCGTGAATATGGTAATATCGGGACTATGCCCATCCGCGCTGCTCCACGCTGATGGCGGCGACGTTGGTGGTGGTGGTGGTGCCGGGCTGGTTGGTAATGCCGGTTATCGTTATCCTCCTCGTTCCGTTCTCCTATCCGCATGTCTCGCCACCGGACGTTGTCGTCTTTTCCGCCGGTCGACCAGCATTTCGCGCATGACTTCGGCATTTAGGTGAATTTTTTATTAAACTCTCGTGAAGGGTAAAAAGACGCTTACGTGTATCAGATATAATTAAATGCGAAATTACATGTAAAAGGAATATCCGACAATTCGAAATTGAAGTTTTCTTTGGTAATCACTTCGATAATAATCGAGGTATTAAATCCAGATATTAAAATAACAAGAAAGATATTTTTTATGTTTATTATATACAGATCTCGCTAATCGGAGTTTATGTGAAAGTTCTCGGCCGAGTACAAAGAGGATAATTACGTGTTCTTCTTCCTCTCTCTTGTTAATTATTATCAATGCACCGAGTTACTCGCGTTGCGAACCTATTACCTCGCTTTAACACACGTTAACATACGTATCCCGCGTGCACTTTCACGATAATACCGTGTTATATTCTGCACAGAGTGCTAGTTGGCCGGTGCACACGCGACGCAATGCACGAAAGTCATTTCTTTCACGGGACATTTTGCTCGTGCAACGCGGCTTAAACTCCCGATACACACCTATAAACACTGTCGACGAACTTTATCTGCGATGCATCCAGGGACGGATCTATAAGCAAACTAAAACTCATGTTACAATGTTTCAATTTTGTCACATAATTCGGCAGAATAATTTTGCTTAGAAATATTTGATGATTTCCAAGTTATCGCATTTACAATAGTATTAAAAACAGTAAATCGTTTTTATGTTTAAGTTTGTAATATAAAGAAAATTTGAAACGAATGCAGCATACAAAATTTCGAATGATTTTGAAACAAGAGAGAAAATTTTATTAAATTTTTTTACAGCGAAAATCATGAAAAAAACCGCGGATGTGCGTAAAACTGAAAAATCGTATTTTCTTTAGGCCTGGTTGTACTAATGTTATTTTAGTTTTAAACGAGACTTAAACAGTTATATGTCTTTATCTTTTTTCCTAAATAAATGAAGACAGACACAGTATTTAAGTCTCGCTTAAAACCAAAATAACGTTGGTGCAACCGGGCCTTAAACAAGCCCAAGCAAAACTTTTCTGAGCGTGCTCATCTCCCTGAGAAAAATTCTGTCGACATCCAGAGTCTGCAGGGTTACAAGTAAGCAAGTGCACGTATGCTCGCTCCATCTTTGACCCGTGAGCGATGTCGGGCCGTGTCTTACGTGACCGGACATACCGTGCTCGGTTTCGCACCGTAATTCGCGATGCGGCTCGTGGCCGCGCGGTGGAAACGGATGGCCGCTCCTAGAAAATAAGCGACATTGGTACATGGGAGCTCGTTACGGGATACGGGAGAGAAGAAAAGAGAGAGAAATATCGCGAAAAATAAGGAACTGCCGCGAGCGGGCGAGCGAACGGCCGCGCTCTCTCGCCCTTGCTTGATCTTGCATTCAGATTTATTGGCCTTCGGAAAACTAATGGTAACTCGCTCGAGACGCACGAGGCTGCATACCAAGATTGGGAGGAAAACCGCGATAGGGTAGCTGCACCTATGAACGACCCGTCGAGCACGATCGCTACGTTTTCTTATTTCTGCAAGGCTTGATACCGTCAGTTCTCATACGCGACTGTAAATTAAACCTATTACCTTGTTGGAGTTAATAAGAGCAAGAGAGTAGAGGTTACTATATGATGTAGTTTAGAGACATTACACGGTGTTCAATTTATTAATAGCGACACTCTCGCTCTCGCTGAATAAAGAGCGGCACGTAATTTAGATACCAAAGACACTTATTACGCGTATCCAATCGGGCATATCTTCCTCGAGCAACCGGAAGTGCACGAGCGAACACAATAAACGAAATATATCGGCGTTGTATATTCGCAACTTTACGAGATCGTATTGTATCAGATGAGAAAACTTTCTAATTACACGTCCGCGAGGAGAAGATACTAATTATGACGACGGAAATACGACTTAGGATCGCCGCGGCGAGGGTTAGAAAATCGATAAGCGCTAAGGAACGAGCGTGTCAGGCTTTCGCTTTGGGATTTATCGGCGATTAGAGAAC
Source organism: Pogonomyrmex barbatus (assembly GCF_055798465.1). Taxonomy (NCBI): domain Eukaryota; kingdom Metazoa; phylum Arthropoda; class Insecta; order Hymenoptera; family Formicidae; genus Pogonomyrmex; species Pogonomyrmex barbatus. The sequence continues at coordinate 3,940,128 of NW_028297109.1, forward strand.
TAGCGTTAACACGCTTGAGAGATCCCGGACGAGAGAGACAGAGAGAGAAGGGCACTTGAGGAAGGGCTCGGAAAAGCAATGCTCGGCACTCTCGGACTTTTGTTGCACGGTCGCTAGGTACGGATAATTAAGGATAATGGAGATGCCTGAGGGAAGACGGGAATAGATGAGGCATTTCCAGATGATGGAATATTATGAATAGCGCCTTACCGGATACTACATGCACGTACACACAATCGGCAAACTGGTTCTAAGTCTTACAGTATTTTCTATTCCACATTCGCTGAAATGCGTTCGGCATTCGTGCTGACATGAATGCTGCTTTGGTAAATATCGACTTGAACTATTAATCTCTAATTTAATTAAAATATTTTTAACTTGGAAATTTATCAATTTATTAGTTTATATCAATGTTCGATCTCAATTAGCTTTATTTTGTTATTATTAAAATAAAGATCTAGGGATTCTGAAATATATCTATATAATATTAATCCTTAATATTTCCTATTATAATTTATTTCTGATGACTTTATTTCTCTTACCAATACAATTGCTTTCGTTTTGCACTTTATTATCTGTGGAAAATTCGCTCTACGCTATACCAACTATTCAATTATCTAACCATCTATGATTGATTCTACAAATATTCTCACGAGTAATTTCGTGTGCAGAGCCTGTCTGCGCGTCTTCGAACGCGAAATTTCGCGACGGAGAGTAGCGCTCGTTTACTTCTCACGCAAATCATCGTGGGCATTAATCATCTGGACTTTTGTGACATGTGAGCGTAACATTGTAAATAAACGGATGGCAATAATTTACTCTACAGTGGGCAATCAATGCGCGTGCAGAGCAAATCCACCAAATGGATTTACTCTAATCGCTCTCGCGTTCCAGGAGGGGAGGATAGATACAAATTGCGATGTCTTGCGAGACGCGGGGTCGCTTGTTACACCATGTGCTCATTACCCGTAATATTACCGACTTATTACTCATACTGAGTTAAACGATGCGCGCGGCCCGATGTAATTGCGAGGGCGAGTCGAAAACTGAAAGTACTTTCGTAATCTCTTGCGCTATATAAGTTGTCAACGTCACTTCTTCGTTAATAGAATGGCAAATTGTGTGAGGTCCCTTACATTTTGATTCTTGTTTGCGGTTTTACGAAACCTCTTTATTCCGGTCCTCGTTTATGTAGCTACGTGCGATCGTCGCACAGTGCAAACCTTCTTTCAAATATTTGATTAAATCTCGACGACCTTGTCGTTAATAGCGGAAATTTTTGACTTTGACGAGTTACGTTAACAGGAAGTCGCACCTGTATCCGTATCCGATAGGTGAGTTTCAACTTTGAATCACGGAGATCCAAGAATCGAGACTTTTTTATCATATTACACATTGCACTTAATACCTACATGCTGAATTTACCGGTTATATAATTTGAGACCAATCGTAGATAATTAATGTCTACCGTTACCTGATAGCTATCGTGTGCTAAGCTCGAATGTCGGACATCATTACGATGTAATAGCCATGTTCATATCCACGGAAATGCTTTCTCGAAATTAGGCGTTGATCATTTGCCGCTGATCTGTATGATATTATAAGTACTGATACAGATATATTTTAAACCCGAATAACTAATAAGTATAATTATCCATATTATGTGTCTCTATGAATTTTGTTGATTGCTATACATGAATATTATAATAATAATAACAATGTATCACTAATATTTGAAAGTATATTAATATAATTACATATTAATGTTAAATAATTATTATTAGATTTTATATTTTATTTTTATATTATTATATAACATGGCGTTTGGGGTAACTGTTTTAAAAATTTATATTCAAGAATTTTTTTTACTTCATTGTGCGAAATGAGGAAATCGCGGTTAATAGCTTTTCGTTTCACAAGAGAATGACTTTATATGATCTTTCACACGAGTCGCCGCCAACTTTTGATGTGACCTCTCTGGAAGCGCGTTCCAGATGGGAAAGGGAAGTGGCACCCATATCCGGCGAAACTACTTTCAACGTCATCTACAATGCAACCCAAAGCGTGCCCATCCTTGGTCCATTGTGTTGTTGTTCTCATTTCGAGAAACCCACTCTTTTCTTCAACGTGATTCCTCGAATTTGCCTCGAGTCGCGATAACGGCAAATTTTTTCACTCGTCAAAGAGAACGCGATGTCGGCATTTCTGTTCTAACTGGTCACGACAATACTGTCGTTGTGAGTTACATAACAAAGTATTGGTTTGAGATATGCAAATTCGTCTATACAAACGCGAGCGGAAATGAAAATGAGGACGAGGACGAGGACGTGTCTCGACGACACATTTTGCTTCTTGACATAAAAGACTTTAGCTTTTGTGTCTAATGTTATGTGAAAAAAAATTAATCATTTTACAAGTCGCGTGTACATTTATGAAGGATATAAATAGCGCAAGACAATCATTTGTTAAAGGAAAGTATTTTTGCGAAAAAATTAAATACAACAGTGCAGTGAACATTTATTTTTAAAACATATTTTATTAGATACATAAAATAGTCTATTATTTATATAATACTTTTAATTCTAAAAGTACTTTAAAAATAGGTGCTACGATATTTTTTGGAAGAATAGACTTCGTGTTGATCGCAAATCTGAATTTTGATTTATCCTCGTCAATCTGATAAGTCTCGAGATTAACTCACACGTCAGGATTTTTCTCTCACTGCCACCATTCGTCAAGCTTTTACGATCGAGAATGATATACGAATCGCCTCTCACGCTTTCTTCCTCTTTCTCTCGCCATTATAGCTTAACAAATAGGCTGCGATACGCGATAAAGCCAGCTGTTTATCTAGTCAGAACTCGTAACAATACTCTTCTCAGATTAAAGAAGTGATTTCTGAAGCATAATCTACAGTAGTCGGTTCTATCGAGAGAACTAGGTACCCAGCGTAGTCTCTAAAGAAAGTTTAGTTCCACGATATAGATTTATTATTGGGATAAAAAATAGCTTCATCGGACTTTCATGTAACTCATAAATTAGATTATCGAGATATCCGATGTGTCACGATTGAAATAAGCAGGTTAGAATAAAGATCTACTCCACGCGGAGACGAAAGGGTTAATTACGTTCCTGACATTCAGTAATCATGATATAAGTGTAAGTGTCGACATCAATAGTAAGCATTAGATGGAAAATTGTAGTTTTGATTACGAATATCGTGATTTTCTCGTTGCGAGGTGGCAATCGCATAATCGCTGGAACGGGATGAGATCATGTTTGATTAATCAGCAAGGTGCAACGCGTCACGTCTTACCAAGAAACGGCGTTAATCTCGAATATCCTGTTGTAATCCTGTGCCAATTGCACCTCTTCGATCTTTCCTAACGTGTTTAATTTTTTGCAAAATTAAATGATTACATCAGATTTACAAATTTATTATGCCATTGAAATTGTAAAAATTCTCGCGATCGTTTGGATCATAAACATCACAATTCAATCGTCGTGAAATTGATCCTATCTTTGTAATCGACATTGCGATAATTTAACCCGATCAACGCCAAAGACTCGATCGTCAAGCTGGTATTCCAACTGATGGCGCAATAATAATCTTTCACCTATAGTCGGCGGCATTCCTACGTCGAAGCGGCAATTAATGATCCAGAAACAATTCAATGCGGCTCGCATGCTTCTATCGCGATCCCGGGATCATCGCGCGGGAGAGCTCGTTTCGTGGGAGCGAGAGACGAAAATTATTAATAACAATGACCCCATTAGTGCAACGCGAGTCTACGGTGATCCCCGTGTCGCGGATATCATCGGTATGCGTCGTGAGAAAGAAATGGGCTTGTCATAATTACGGTGAACAGATGAGATCTTTCTTTTCTTTTTGTTATGAGACATATTAGATCTTTTGTTAATATAGAAATATTTAAGAAAAGGTAATCCTCTATTCCCGAATCTGATTTAATTTAAATGATCGTCGCCGCAATAACGCGAACGCCGTATTTGATTTGCAATGATTAATTAATCGTGATACTTTTATAACAATGAGAATTTAATTTAGAAGCTATCATCCATTAAACCTAGCCAAGGAAAATCGCTTGTCTTTCGTAATGCATTTACAAACGAGAATAGATAAAACAGCTGTGGGATCATAATATTTGCTTAGATCTTAAATTATCCGGTAGTATCGGACGTACAATGCAAAACGCAAGTATGCAAATGCATACGTTTACGTAATGTTAGCCTGTTAGCTGGAGATATTTTACGAGACAGTGAAACAATAATAGACAAACTGTATACTTCCGCAAACTTACTTTTGCATTGTGGATTTTGCGTTTAGTCATTAATGTGTTGAGCTATTGGCGATGTGCGCCAACATTAGAAGAATGTATGCGTTGTATAGATACTATGAAGGTGGAGGCAATACGATGTGATTTATATTCGTTGCAGTAACAGAACGTTACTGAGTAATCTAAGTTCACGGTGTGCGATAGGAATTCATCCTTTCGCCAAGAGTCGCTTGTGAAAAGCGAATAGCGTGTAACGAGGTCCGTTAACTCGAATAATTCTTTTTCCTGATTCGCAAAGCTATGCAGAACCGTTAGATATTGTCAATGAGAATATCTTTTAATCTTATTTTTAATTGAGATATTAAAATTAATAAAAAATTATTAATTGTGTGCTAGAGTATAATTAAATATACATGTAATTTTAAATTAATATAATATTTTATTTTTTGATTTTGTAACGTCTATACTTATGTCTATACAATTATTATTATCAAGAAGCAACAGGAGTATTTTTGGGAATAAGTTACATGTAATTAAAGCATCTTACGCGGGAACGAACGTTTGGATGGCCTTTTACGAGGGTTCATCAAAATCGCTTGTCTATTAAGATTCTGCTTTTCTTCCTGGGGTTAAAAGGATGAGCTTATCCGCGCGGCAATCAGCGATACAGTCGGATATCCTTTCGTGGCATTGATTAATGACCAGCGACGTGTACAGTCGCGATTTCTTTGTACGCTCGCGGGAGAGGATGCAGTGCCGTTTCGATTAACTAATCAAGAGTATTGCGCGTTCCTCCGACGGCGATGATGCACTTGCCACGAGACATTGTAATAAATCGCACAACGCAGTACCGCCGGCGTGGCCCGTATATGCAAAAGATCGCTATCAATGTTCACCATTCATTTTTCGGGACGAACGCCGAAAGACCTCGATGAATTTTAAAAATCAATCAACGTGAAAAACTGGCGTTGAAGTTGAAACTTTATTATTTTTTTGACAACTTGAACTTTATGCGGACCAGCCACGTTGTGGCTAATACAGAGTGTTTCAGTTAATGCGCAGTCAATCAAGATACACGCGTGTTAGAAAAAAGTATTTCTTCTTTGTGACAATGCTATATAATTAAATTGATTTTTATTTTATGCTTTTTTAATAATTTTTTTTAATAGTTTGTCTTTGTGTAAAATTAATTAATAAAATTTTATACATGATGTAATTGAAGATCTGCAACAATCTGTACACCAAGAATTCTTCCAAGAAGTAATATTTTTCTCATCGCATTGTAATTTGTTATACGCGAAATTACCAATAGCTACTCAAATCAATTTCTCACGAGAGTGATTAAGTAAGAGGAGAATTATCTTTCCTTTTAAGTGGCGATTTACGACGTCGTATTTTGTAATTGATTGATAATCGAGCGGACCTCGCTTCTTTTCGTGGCGGCGCGTAACGGCTTCTTCAGGAAATTCTGGCAATTTTCGTGATTATGCTTCTCGCCTGATGACTTTGTGCCGACGTCATACGGCCGGCACAAAATTACCAAACCGGGGATGTATCGTCCGGTTTCAAGGTTGGGTCTAATTGCGAAGTTGCTCGTTTCTTCCGAGAAACGAATTATTATGGAGATGCGCCTCGTCTCGTCTCGTGATGTGCGGCGTGTAAATGTGAACAGTATAGTAGACATTCGCTACAACGTGTCCTCGATCATGCAGAAGTTTTGTACCGCGGGATTGCTCCGGATGGTCACGTTTCACGCGAAGGCATACTTCCCCCTGTCAAGTTAATTCCTCTCAGCTAACTTTCCGTCGTCCCGAGTTATAATCACAGCTCTCGGAAGATGCGATTCCATTTCTGTTGATCCCGAATTACTCCAGAATCAGATTACTTTTGAATAATTGCGCACGGTACGAAATTATCGTGTAATTCTTTCCAAAGAATTGCACTTACAGTCTGATTTTAACGCGAAATTTGAAAGAAATTCCATGGAAATATTGCACGAAAAAATATGTTGTTCGAACGTGATTTTTCCAAAACTTCGATTTGAAATTGAAATTTAATGAGATACGCCGTATTAAATCTTTACAATTTTTTATTCTTAATTTATTTTTATTAAAAATTAATGCGGACAAAATTTCTGTGAGAAAAAGATGCGTAGAAAAAAAACGCGGTAATAGAATCTCGATCTAATCTTCCTAACTCTTCGGCATTGACCAATATTTCGTGACGTTCAATTTATATTCAGTCAATCGAAGCTAAAAGACACGCTAATCTCGCATCTAAAATCTTTAAGCATCTCGCGGATGAGGAATCGCGGACCAGAATGAGGCACGAGTCGCTGGCACGCGAAGACGTTATCCCAAGGTCCGCTAATTACTCCTGACTCCGAACAATAGCCGCGAGCGCGACGAGGCACGGAGGAATAGAGAAGGACAAAGACTTTATCGAGAGTTAGACCCAACAATGAACTCGATCATCCTGGGTTAGATGCAGCAGATATCTGCCTTCCCGCGTACCTCGAGCGTTCCTAATCGGGGGAGCATAGTTCTCTGCTCATCCCTTCCTTCGGTATTACCTTCACGATGATTACGAGTGTGTTGTAATAAGCGTAACATAGCGAACGCAATGATGAAGTCATTAGTCTGACTCGCGGAACTTGCGCATATTGAAATATATATACTGACTATATATCGCGTGATTTACAATTATTTAATTACACAATATGAAATAAATAAGGGAGATTTTGCATTAATTTTATTGGATTGAATTTAGGTTTTATTTGAGATTGTTTTTTCTTAAATTTTTTTATCTGAATATTCAAATATCTATATATAAAATTTGAAAATGATTTGAGAAAGAATGAAATTTTGTCTTCTTCGTATATTTACCATTTTTTTTAAATAACTTATTTTTTTCTATGCGATTAATTAGATTCGAAAACAATTCTTTGAATATCTGAAAAGATAGGAGCGATTAAATTTTTATCTTTTGAAATGTTTTTGGAATACAAGAGGCTTTCTATGATACGCAATTTTTAACAAAGACATAAAGAATCTATTTTAAATGACAATATTATCGCGCCAGGCTGCTAATAGCACTGAATAATCCTGTAAATCTCCAATCTTATGCGACACTCGAGAGAACCAAAACACAAAATCTCATCAGAACTTTGACACCGATTAGATTAAATCTCGCTCAAAACGTTGCACTCTTTATTTTTTTTTGTGCATTCTAAAACAGACCGCTCTTGATGGAGCTACTTGTTTTTTGCGTGTAACTTTCGAATCGAATGAGCCGACTCTGTCAAGAGGTGAGTGCATCTGCATGAGTGCATCTTCAGAGAAAGACCGCGTCCGTTCGATGTCGTGCTGAAAGGTTGACAAAGTTTATCTTACGAATATATCTAAAGATTCCCTTCTCGATTTAGTGTCGAGTGTCTCTTCTTTTTGGGTGTTGCAACTCGTGTCTCATCAGGGATTAAATTCGCTTGCGAAATAAGTATTCAGACCAGAATAGAGTATTGTAGGCGGGTCACATGGTGAGCTTTGATTTCAAATATTGGGAAAAACTTTTTAGCATAAACTGAATAGAATAATTATATGTGAACTAATAGCAAAAATTTTTATATCTTAGTAAAGAAGAGTAATTTATAAGCACATATTTTTATTTTATTTATATTTTTTCCCACTGTTTTCGTTTTCAAAGTATAATTTTCGTTTTCATAGTATTCTAAAAAAGTTTAAAAAAGTCGTAAATGTTTTTAAGAATGGGTATTACGGGTTTAAAATTCTAATTTCCAATACTTGCATTCCGCGACCTATCTTCTGCATCGAAATTACAGTCTCCTCGCGTTCGTGCGCAACATTAACGTGTACTTTCACTACGTAATTAAACGCATCTTAAAACTAGGAACGTAGGCAGGTTAAGCCCGGCGAGAAGATCAAATGTGCTTATCACGGTGCGGGCCCGCGAGGATAATGAGGACCTCTCTGTGAGTAATAGTAGCTCTTTCGAGCCGTCCGCCACGCTTAAAGCGTTATCCGCCGAGAGGCCATCCTCCTGAGTATCCTCTTACGCCGAGGGGATTCCACCAACGTCGGGACTCCCGAGGGCGGTTCGCATTGCTACCGCCTACTGCCGGAGAGCTCTCGCAGAAAGCGGACGTTAAAACTCGGCAAAGGATTAATGTCCCCATCCACTGAGGCACATTGTGACGCTCGGAAAGACCGCGCGGGACTCGCACCGCGCGATGCATCACTCTCCTGCCGTTGCGGCGCGGCCCGTTGCGTACCGCGATTCGTACGCGGTTGCGTCCTAGGCTCAGGCAAAGTTATATTAATGATACCGTCGTTAGTTGCACGCCGGGACACTTGTATGGTTGTTCTTGACCGGCAAGAAGTGCAGCTTGATAAACACGCGCGCCTTGTGACTCGCCGGAGTCGCGAGAGTACACGAGTACATATGCGTGAATACGACGATAGAGCTTTGGCGCACGGATTTTAATATCGAGGAAGAGGCAACGGTTTTTTTTCAGATGGCTCGATATTCCTTTTGGGTGGCACGTTTTTTTTAAGTAATATCCACGTATTATCCACAATTGTTAAAAATATTTTGTTTAACAAAATTTCGTTGATTTGAATTTTTGGTTGAAAATAGAATAAAGTTTCTAGAAGCAATAGAAATCAGCAGTCGTAATACTACTTAAATTTACAAATTTCTACAGTCCAGTAATAATAATAATTATACTAGGTATAGCTATATCTTTCAGGAATTTCAGAAATCCTGTAGCACGAGAAGATTAATCTCGATTTAGTTTTATCTTCACTCTCAATTTCTATTATACATAGCTACGCTATCTCAGGAGAGCTATTTAAATCTGCGGGCAAAAGATTTCATCGTCTTTTTGCCAGGTAAGGCTAAGGGTTAAGAGGATTTCCCGTTCTCTTGAACTTTTTTGTGCTTGGTCCATTCTCCTTTTCTTGGATCTTTCTCGTTTCCTCCTCGTCCTCGTCTTCTTGCAACCGGCTGTTTCATGGATATCAGAGATCTCATCTCGTTTATTAAAGTTCGAGAGGTGCCACTTTCTAGCTGGGCGGAGACGAGGGTAATTCTAGGAGATTGGTTCGATGCTATCCCAAGTTTGCCCGTTAATTTCGAGTAATTAATAAGCGGTCCATTCTGCCGACGGGACGAACCTCCGATGAAAGTATTGAGGAAGCAGTTACGGATTGTTCTGAGTGGGTGAGTGGATTCGTTAGTTTCGGGTAATTAATCTATTTTTTATCCGCAAGTAAAAGGAAGCAATTTTCTTCCTTTTTTATTTGAAAATTTTTTAAATTTGCTGTCGCTTTCTTAATTTATGATTGTTATTTTACATTAAAAAATTTTACGACTCTAAAACATTACATTTTGTAATCTTAAATCTAATAATTTCATTTTCTATTTTATTTATAAATCTAATTAAAATGTTATATTAATATAATTATTTTTTATATATAATTATATAAATTATACAGCATTCTAAGTTAAATACTAAAAACTAAAAACTAAATTCTTTTTTGTTTTTTGGAGAAAGGAAAAGTCTGAAACATGTAAACAATACTCTCCTCTTGAAAATAAATGAAAGAAAAATAACTTTCGAGATTGACAGTCACGTATTAAAGACCAATTTGTGAGACAATCGGCCTTTCGAGATCTTTTCGCGAGGATTTCCCGCGTAATTATGGCCGTTTCGGAAATAATGAGAGAGAAATTTTCATTGACGACAGTGCACGCGAGAAGGGAATAGCGGAAATGGAACGATCCTTAGATTACGTTGGGACATTCCGACTCTTTTCGTTCGATCTCTCACTTCCTTGGTGATTAAATCGCGCTGAACTCTCAAGTACATTCACGTCGCATTTTTGTTCAAGCAGCGAAAGGAAGATATTTCTAAACGCTGCGACGATACCTTTCTAATGTTTGGGACGACTATCTAAAATGAGTGAAAGCAAATTACAATGCATTTAGAAAAATTTCTGAAGTAATTTTTACAAGGAAAGTATATTATATATTATATATTATATATTTTCTCCACAGAACAGCATATTTTTTTTTATTTTATTATACAATTACAATATTTACGATATTCTACACTATTAAAAGTTAATCAATTACTATAAAATAAAACAGATTTGACTTTAAAACAGAATCTGTAAAGTTTAGATATATCAGATAGTGTATGTTATAACTTAAAATTTCAATGATAAAACATAAGATAGATTAGGAAAATTAAAATGCAGATCGAGTCGACGTTTTGTTGCTCGTTACGAAGATTCTTTCAGCAGCGAATATTTTTGCAGCAGTTTACAGAGTGCGTTTGTCTAGTAACATTATATCTATCGTTCGATCGTCGGTCGCTTGGGAGAAGCTAACATTTCATTCCGGCTCAACGAGTCTGTCAGAAAAATAACTGCGGTCTACAACGGTCGCGTGTAAGAGTATCATGTGTTCATTCTCTTATAATTCTTTAACAGCAAAATCCCATCTATCTAGAAACTACGTGTTGCATCAGCGGATTCGATTGACGTTTTTGCATCATGATTTCGTAAGTGCGGAAGGGAAACCGCATAGAGAAATACAGCGAATTTCGATTACTCGTGTGTTTTTATTGAAGAAAATTGAAGTATGCGAGATTACAAAAGTACTAAAGATTTTTGTCCTGCAGAAAATTGAATTTCTTAATTTCGATATTAAATCTACAAATATCTATAGATGATATTGATGACAATTTGTCTAAAATTTAAATCTATTTTTTTCACAATGTAATTCTTTTCTTTTCTAAACACTTTTTTCTTTCTTTTACAATTAATTCTTGATTTAGATTCAATTTTTTTAATATTAATACTTGATTGAATGGTATTTAAAATTTTCCTAAAATAAATTTTCAGTTTTGTAAAATTATATCTTGAACTTTTTTTATTATTTATCTAGAAATATTTATTACAATATTATGTAGTAAATGATTTTTCTCTTTAAGAAAAAAAATGTTATTTAGATTTGTCTTTGAAAAATATCCAAATAAGGATTAAAATAGTGGAGATTGCAAAATCGTGGCGATAAATTGCAATGTAATTATATGCAAGACCATGTTAATCAGGAGCAAATATGGCAAGCATGGATTCTTGATGATTTTTCTAGACGCATATTTCCTTTATAGTAACGAGATCTCTCGAATTGCATAGCGGTAGCACGAATGTCACTCTTTAGTGCCCATTAATTGGAAATCAATGTCATAATATTTCATGATGACGATGGTAAACGGATTAATTCGAATGCATGCCTACGGTCGGAATCGCCGGGACAAAGAAGCAGAATTCATTTGAGTGATAATGATTATATATGAAGGCTTTATAGTTTGCTTGATCGCCTTTGCTTGATCGAATATTTTATGAAAACATTGAATAACATTTAATGAAAAACTATAATCCAGAGTCTTATATAATATATACTTGCTAGTAAAGTCTATAATTTTTTGAAATATTTATTTAAAAATTTATTTTGTGCTCTGTCGGAATCTCATATTATTCTTGTGTTAATAACAAATTTTAATAGTAATTTTTAATAATAATAAGATATCAATATAAATAATATAAAGATTATTTACAACGTGCATGATAAAATAATTTAAAATATATTTAAGAATAAAACAATAAAATTATTTTGTGAAATTAGTAAAAAATTCCTATTTGTTATTGAAAATAGAAATCTGAAAATTATTTTTAAATATATAAAGAAATACATAATAAAGATAGAGAGGAGTAGCAAAAATGTAATGAACGGCAGACAGAAGAGGATGATCAGAGAATGAAGAAGAGGATGATCGAAAGAACAGTGTGTTATGTCCTAACTCAGCATTGTCAGTCTTCTGACATTTGACAGAGTTCTTGCGAAGCCTGACAGATATTTTCGTTCCGCTTTACCGGATTTGCACACCCGCAGTGTCATACGTCGGTGTTCGTTACCATCGAAGCGTGGTTTGGGGAATCACTGTCACAATGGGAGAAAAAATACATGCCCGATAAACGGACGGGAGACAGATACGCTGCCGCTGCCGGCAATCTAATCCAGCGCATTCCAGCCGTCGAGGCGTCCGGGAACACGAACTAGCTAACCGCTGTCACTTCTAAGGCACACCCCGCTCGTAATATGCAGATGAGAATATAAATATGAAACACACAGGCACACGTATGTAAGATCAAAGGAGTCATCTACGGATTGCGCTGCACCACGGATGCGATCGCGAAGACGAAACGACGAAGATACAGAAGAGGAGGAGGAGGTAAAGTCTTACGAAAGTGTCGGGAAGAAGAGCGAGGGAAGGAGAAGCTGGGTTGACCGGGAGTTGAGCGAGAAAAGGGAGCATCTTGGTGCGCAGGAAGTGGATGTCCGCCTGCATCAGATCGTCCTGCGGCGTCGGTCCGGATAACGAGAGGTCTCGGTATCCCGCATAGGTGGTCTATTTCTACTCGCGGGCTCTTATCGCGCGTTGCAAGCGCTATGAAATACGTGACACTTAGACTCTTAATCGAGATAAGTGTGCGGGAGTATTAGAAATGACGCTGTATCTCAGTGCGCTTTAGAAGTCGGTGCATTTTGCCGAAAGTCAGGAACGGTACTGTTTATTGAATAAATGAAATGATAAAAAGCTCGAGAAATAACGGTAAATACACTGGTATGCTTTTGTGTAAAATTAATTATAAAAAAAATTCAATTTTTTTGTAAATTTTTTTAAAATTTATTATGCAATCTTATGAATGCAAATTATATATTTTTAAATAATATTTAACGAAAAAGTCAGATTATATCGGACGGATATGTCGAATATATCAGACGTTGCGATATTTTTAAATAAATTATGCGAAACTAAAATTTATGGATATTAAATTTATTATTTGTCACTGTGTTGAAAAAATGCTTAATATTTTCGTCCATGCTTTAACGATTCTTACCTATTGTCTCGACGCGTTTCCTTCAGCTGTGCTTCGACACGGCTCGACGACATCCGTGCATTGACCTCAGTACCGTAAGAACTTAGGGCACGATCTGATTGCCTTCGGGCGTCGATGGATTAACGAGAGGGTCCTAGATTGTAAAGCATAGGTAGTCTCTGTAAGTGCGCTTTGTCGTCCCGACAGATAAGCGCGACGTAGGTATTACACACTGTAAAACACTGCGCGTCCATCGATACGTCCGTTGCATCGGCTCACCGCTGCTGAACTGTGCAACTTCGTCTTGCCTTTCTTGAAAAATCTCTCGCTAAAGTGTATGCAATTTCGCACTTGGCAGACTGCACGACCGCGATGCGCACTTAAGCTTACGCAATTGAACTGTGTAAAGTGTCTTAAATGCAGTCAATATTTTCCTAGTTTATCCAATTATTATCCTCGACTACACATCCTCAACACATTAAACGTAAATAATTATTTATTACCTCTATCTTCGTAGCGTTTCTCCTATAGAAATCAGATTCCAGCGAATCTGTTTTATTGGTTATTCAATAAACGTCCGGCAGAATTTACTTGCAGGCAGAATTTATTTGCAATAGTATGAGCTGCAATTGTGAGCTCTTTTGACTGGTGAATAGACTGTCAAAGTAGCGATAAACCGATAAGTCTTGCATCGCACATCGCACAATGATTATTTATCGTTGTCGTTATATGGACAGCGATCGTTACACCCGCAATATTTCATCGTTAGTTTTTAAGCAATGTATAATATGCAATGTATGTATATTTTAAGCAATGTAATTGCGTTGTAATAAGCAAGTGCTTTTACTTGACAGTTAAGTTATGCGAACATTATGATAATGTATTAGTTGTGCTAATAATTGTTTTTAGCAGCGAGTGATATTTGATTTTCATGAAACAATTGCGAAATTTTATTCATGTGTCAATATTGATCTTAGACAACAGAAATATAGTTTTTTAAATTGTTTACTTTTTTAAATTGTATAAGCAATTGCGTTATATTAAATTTTATAAAAACTGTTTAGTAAGATTTCTAATAATATATATTTCTAATAATATATAATTATATTTTAACTTATATGCATATTGATTAAATATAGTTATTTAATTGTAAATACATAAAATATATGAAAATGATATAGATCTTGGCTTGTTAACTGATATTGAGAGTAATCATTGGTGCTGAAAGTAAAAGCTAATATTAAAATGAGTAGAAACTACAGCATTTTTATTTTGAATCAAGATTAATTAACATTCCGTGTTCTATCGGTTTCGATTCATTTCTCCGGTATTAAAATTATGAAGCGGACGATTCTGGGAAAGTATTTATTGTCAGTCATAGTGATTTGGGATCATAAACTTGATTAATCTTCCGAAATGCCATTTTCTGTTTTTTTTTCTTCTTAATTCTACTTTGTTTTCTGCATAGTTTACAATCGGTCGTTGAGTACGAGAATTGTTCTCGGAAACAGAGATGAACATGTGCAAAAATACTTGAATGCAAATTAAAATTCTTCTCGCTTTATAAATAGTTTATACTTTATAAATAGTTCTACTTCCTTCTTATTTAAATTCGTGCCAAAACTATTCAATCTTCATTAGTGTCTGGTGAAATTAGGTAAACTCGTTAATCATTTTTTTCAGAATCCTGATCGCTATTAGGAAAGTATTTCCGCGATTAAGTGAATTATAATTAACACTTTTTGTTCATATTTCATTTATATATAATTGACGTTTTAAATTTATTTATATTATTACAAAAAAATGTGTAAATATGTTACGTAGGTCTTTATATTTTTGTATATAATTGAAAATTGCTTAATTGAAAAACCTCTAGATAATATCTCAAATTAATGATTAATATCTTCTTGACGAAAACATATCTAATTTTTGAACCTTTCGTGATAATTTATGTTCACCATACATTGTGAACAGAATTGAAAGTTATTGATTACTAAACAATCTCACGTAAAAATACGGGAGTTATTATCCTATTCATAGTTCTTTCGCAATGTAATGCAGCTGTGAAAGGTGCAAATTTAATAAGCATAATAATTCTTCACTAGTCTTTTCTTAATTTAGAGAGAGTGAGATATCTCTCGAACTACTTGCCTATTGAAAAAAAAACTGATTGAAGATTCGAACGAACGATAATCAACCTCGTCTCTTAAGAACGCGACGATTTCTTTTCTACGACGTCGACACCGCGGGAATACGTGTGCACTTTCGTGCAAGTCGCCGCGGTCTTATGAATATAATGTCGTCATGATTCCACGCTTGATTGTGAAACTGCTCGCGGTGCAATGCTGCACGTACTAAACAATGGCCGCATCGCGCCGTTCTTGGCTATCATTCGCGTGCTTGCGCGTGCCGGACGAAGAAATCTGTATATTTACTTCGAGAAACAGCCGATCGGCATCGAGTTAATGTCTCTATTCGTCCAATAAAATAATTAAGCTGTGCTGATTTTTTTCTAATCGGGCTTGTTTCTTTAGCGATGCTAATAAGGTGTGACATATACTTCGAGAGAAAGTTACGAAAGGCTTTTGATGTTATCGATAATTATATTTCTTTATTGGGATTTCATTAAAATTTTTTATTAGTATCGAAATATGTCTTCCGATTTAAATAATTGAAAGTTTATTAAAAATTACATTAATGTCATTTTAAATTATGTCGGATTTTAGGAGGATAATAATGGTAGAAAATTTGATTTTTATTTAGTACTTTAAATATTTATAACATTTTTCAATTTAATTGATACAAGATACTACCAATGTTTTCCGCTGTCCTCTTATAATGTTCTGTATAACAACTGGGCGTTTTAGATTTAAACATTATCTTTGAGGAACGTCGACGTGCCTTTGAGTAACGTTGCTTTATGCAACATGACACGCGTTGCGCTTGCAAAGTATTGCAAATCCGATGTCTGGTAACGTGGCCGGGCACAATGGCAGGAAGACGGCTGAGAGAGCATTTTGCGGCTCTGTGTTGTGTGTCGGGATGAGGAGGAGGAGGAGAAGGAGGAGGAGGAGGAGGAGGAGGAGACAGGCGAGGCAAGCGAACGAACGAAACCATCTCTTCGGCTATCGGACGTGAAGCTGCCCTCGTCCTACTCCTCCTACGATAAATCCCGCGAATGCATCTCTCGCGGTTGATGCAGCGCGTCCAGAGCCGCACGACGCGGTTGGGCTCTGTTATTTGTCTACGGGCTGTAGAATTGCGCACCATAAAATTATCGGCGAACGGGGCGTGCGTGCGTGCGCCACGCCGACGAGGAACGTGACCGTGAACGGCAGGAACAGCTGAACAACGAGGTGCCTTTCTTGCACGCGCGATCGGATCACTCGTTAACCCCTGCGTACCGTGGAAATAATTAAAATCGTGAGTGGCATAAAAATCTCGCGGCGCGCCGTTAAATCGATTGAGAAATCCGTGACCGAAAGATATGGTGAATACAAAACGTTTTCTCTCTGCTCGAAGATTATATTAAATTTTGCTAGGAAATTTTGCTAGGAAATTTTGCTAGCAAATTATCACGATTTTATTGACATATACTATCGTAATTTTATTTAATTATTATTCTCTATTTATGTTATTTGTTAAATAATTAGGTAGAATTTATTTTAAATGTGGTAATTATCTACTATACTTCTTTCTTTCGTTCTTTATGGCTATACGTGTAATTATTCCAGGTGAATGACCCCATCGAGAATTCATTGATAGTCGAACTATACTCTCGTGACAGCTGGACGCGTGTTTGATGGCGCGTTAGAACTTTCACGGACATAATTTTATCGTTAGAGAAAAGTGGCAGTCGATGTTACGTGGATTTTTTTCTAAATTGTTGATTAAATGACATAGAACATTCTGCAAAGGAATTTGTATCTTTTAATGTATTTTTTATGAAAAATTTTTATCAGAATCGTGACAGGACTATTGCGTATATAACGGAACTCATTATCGCGGCGTGAGGTTTGAAAATCAAGTTTGTTTAGCGCTTATTTATTAGAGGATTGTTAATAATGAATCCGTGGCGTCGCGTCTTGCCGCAGACTGCGGATTATCGCGAATGAAAATACGTTTTCTCTTCGAAGTATGTGGCACGAGGACGTTCTTTATGACTACCTCTTGTCACCAGCGTGCGGCGCGGCGCGGCGCATGATTCGCATTACGATGCGTATCGTCCGAGTGGGTTAAATATGTATACGCCACGTATGGCGTTTCAAGGAACCCTGATTCATTAAAGGCCTATAGATCTAAATCGGATTTCCCTGTCATCGATTTTTCTGAGTCATTAACGACGAAAATAAGCTTAAGCTAATGATTCGACAGAAATTATAACTAAGAAAAGAGGATTGGTCTTAGTGTGGATAATGCCGTGCAATTTGAAATCAAATCTTCGTAATGCCTAGATAAACTAGTTTATATGACGTAACATAAATTTTAATACGACAGGTTCTATTCCGATCTGGAGGTTCTGCTATAATGAGATTTCACTATAAATATCTCTCGAAGTATTATTCGCGGTCGAGTCATGCGGCGTCCTAAAATCAATATGCATAAATCACCATTACTGAATAACGTCCGCTTTTCAGCTGTCATCGTTCACTTTATGGACAACGTTCCATATTGAATAATGCAACGTGAACGTCCGCCGTTTATGCGCCCAAGTGGACGCGCATTATGGATTGCATCTATCGGAATATATCCTGTAACAATTTAGCATATTTGTGTGATTTATCTATCTTTTTTGAGTAAAGAAATAATTATTCAATTATTAATTATATGGGAACACATAGCTACGGAATAAATTTTGCGAATTTCGTGAATAAAAGCGATATAAATATTCGGGAGGAAGAAACGATTTGCGGCGACACACCTTAGTCTACTTTCACAAGCAGAAAGCGCGTCGTGCATCTATGGCCTTTGGTCGTTTTGGCTCATCACGAAGCCCGTGCTTCGAGGTACGTACGCTAATTGATGGGATCCGAAGTGCAGCTCCATTGCAATGTTCTTAGGGCCCGTCTAGATTCGATAATGAAGACGCGCCAGCACGACCGTTCCTAGAAGCACAACGGTGCGCTTCTCTGCTTCCCTTCCTACGTTCATCTTCCCTTTTCTTTTCCCCTCTATACATCGCGGTCTGTTCAACTCGTATCTGGCTTTATTGGAATGGACTACCATTCCAAGCTGCATCTCGATTCTATCCGCGGGTGTCTATAAATTTGGTTAATAGAGCGGCATCGTCTTCTCGCCGTGAGCGAGAATTACAAAGCCAAGCATGCGGCACCCGAAAGGGATGATCTATAACCATGAAGAAAATAACCCTGTTCTTCTTCGATATCTTCCTCACTTTAAATTCGTTTCCCGCTTACCGATTTACGGCGCGAAATTATTTCAACGCTACTGGCGTTTCTCGCGTTATCTCTCGATTATTTTTGCGAGTATCGATATCAGTAAAAAGAAAAAATTGTGTATTTTATAAAATCATATACGCTACTATTATTTATTTGTATCTCTTTTTACATTTTCCCAGTTTACGTTTTGTTTTGCAATAATTTTTTGTGAAATTTTGATCCAAACTTGTTCTCTTGAAAATTATTTAACATGAGAATGCGAAAAATAAATTGAAGATATTGCCGAGGGTGGAGATCGAAGAGAAAAGTATAAACGTGTCGTTTAAAAAATTGGATGTAATAAATCATACAGCTGAAATGAAAGATGCGAGAGGTCTTCGGCGCTCAGCTCGCCACGTCTTCATCGGCCTCGTTTGCGCAGCTTGTGTTCCTCTCATAATTCTCTTGGTGGCCAGTTAGTCGCGATCGTAGATGCCCCTCGAGAGGGTCGATTCCGTGAAAAAGCAGTTATAAAACCAAGACTCCTTGTAACGTAAAGTATGAAGAAAAAAATCGCGCGAGGTCGTAATATGTCGAGATTTATTTCGCGAACGGAACATTAACGTCCGTATCTAAGATAAAGTATGCCGAAAAAAGGTAATGAACGACAACGGAACGCTAGGACCATCCTAATATACGAGGTGTGCGATGCACAAACATTTATGCATAACGCAATCCCTGTGGCGATTTGCAGATGGATTCTTCTTTGCCGAGTGTTAGCTTATTTTATATATTTTTTCATTTATAATAAGAAATGTATTAATTAAAATTATAAATAATAATTGAATTACTTTATTATTGAATTACGTTATTTAGAAGTCATAAAATGATTGGCAAATTTAGAGTAAGTATCATTACGATCATTAATTTTAAAGAGGATAAATTTAATCTCTTTTTTATGCGTTCTTTGAATAGACATATCCTTCTGTATTACAGTAATTTTTCATTGAGAAATGAATAAGCGTGTACACAGGCGCAATAGGATTATTTCTAACAAGCTCTGCTGAATTTATCATTATATTTGTCGTCTCTCTCTGTGTTACGAGCTTTCATTTGGAACTTGATCAAAAAGACAAATGATGTGGGTTTCGTTCAACGTAAAACGTAGAATCGATTACCTTGGCTCTGGTACTTTGGATCCGATTCTTACAAATGGTTACACAATGAAACTATTTCGACCACTTGCGGCTTGGCGAGCCCTTTTAACGTTGTTAGACGTCAGCATGTGGTGAATAAAGCATGTCGGTACTTTGTCACGTCAGACAGAAATAAGAAGGGCTTTTCTCGACAACGTTAGCGTTGTCTGAGAAACACGCGAGTTGACGCAACGTTAATTCAGACGTGATAATTCGTGCGACTTTCTTTCTATTATCCGCGGGGTAATACACACGAAAGCACGTTGCGTAATGGAGACGATGTACAAAAGTGGAAAAACGTAAAAAAAGAATTAACTTTGTTTTAGAGAACAAACGTGACTGGCTCCATCATCACGTACAAATATAAATATAAAGTGCAAACAAATCCCAAAATTCTTAGAACCGATTTTTATTTGATGTTCTTTTTAAACATATCTAATATTTAAATATGTGTATTCATTATTAATTCGTGTATAGTTTTAGATAAAAAGAATTTTTTTTACATATATTAAATAAATTCTTAAATTGTATAAACGAATATTAATTTAACAAATTATTTAATATATTCAATATTTGATTAGATATGAATCATTATTTTAGAATTTTGCTAAGTTCAGAAGTATAATAAATTTATTTCTTTTTAATTAATAAACTTTCTATTTTTCTTTTGTGTTTTAATTTTTAATATTAAAAGAAGTCAGCTATAATTTTATTTACAAAAAAAAAAAACGAACGTTTAGCATTGAGACGGACAAGCAAAGGACAGGTGGAAGCATCAACGAAATTTATTTTACTCACGTATTTCCTTGGTCTTTGACCAATTCGTTTTAGCGTAACTCACTTTAAATGTCTGTGCTGCCGCCAGATTAATCAGCATTTGTTTTTATATATTTGACTTTGCATTCAAAAGTTTTCTTCACTAAGACATTTAATGTGTTTTATGTAAGAATTAACGTAAAAGGAAATCCTTAAGTGACATCGTGCATCGTTTGAGTACAAGTATATTTTAACTTTCTCTTTGTCGCGAAAATTTTCGTCACATTAGTCAGCACGAAAAACAATTGAAATCAAGTTTGTTAAATGTTAGAATGCTCACATCATGATGAAGAATTACAATTAATTGTAAAATAGGACATAGATGATTTTGAAATTTCTATTGAACGATTTTAATACATAATATATTTCTCTATAATACAATATTGCTTTCTTAACATTTATGTAATTAGAGAAAGATAATTTTGATTCAGTTTCCATTAATTTTATTTTGTAACAAATTAGTGCTAAATAAACACGATATTTTAATATAACCGGCCAACTAAAATACAGTTATATGAAAAGTCGGTCATTTGATTTCATTTTTCTTTCCTTTGTCACGGACGCGTATCCGCATTATTTTTACTTTCGCTTTACTTTCATCTTCCGAAATGCCAACGAAAGATTTCTTATCTCATTCCAAGAATAAAATTACAAGCTATCTTTAAATTCATCTTAATTGTGAGTTTGTTCAAAATCAGATATTGTGAATCCTTTCACTGTTACTTTAAGTTTCAATGTTTAGCATTAAATATGCTCGCAGAAAGGAGTTACGAAAGAGCAAGAATTTCTTTATCTTTTTTAAAAAAAGGACCACGGTATGCTCTCGCGGAAGACTCCGCGGAAGAACGAAACGTGTTTCTGGGACCGGGTTACCCACATAAGGACTCGAAACTGCCTACTTATTCCGATTGCATGCGCCATGTAGTCCGTTGCTCTCTGATGCCATGGCGATGCCATGGCAGGGCTCGTCCGTTCTCTCGCTCGTCCGCCGCCCACAAACACGCAAATGAAGATATTCCTCGTGTTTACACACGCGGACCGGCCGGCCGGTGGAGGCCAACGTCTCGTAAGTGTGTCGCCGGCTTTACGGCGAGCTGAAAAACGGTCGGCTTATCCTCGTCCGGCCTTGCCTCTCGCCATCTAGTTGCCTCTGAGGTTCGTCAACCCCGTTACATCCACATCGTATCGGTTTTTCATCGTTGTCACGTCACGGAATTGAGATAAACCGCCGCGCGGAGAACCGCCGTCGAAGGATAAAACATCAGGAGATCGCGTGCGCCGTCGTAGTTTTTGATGGAGGTCCTCGATACGTCGCGTTGCTACGTGTCTAGTGTTTAATGAATCGCGTTAGGCACGAGAAAACACGAGGATGCTTGCTTAGCATATCGATCCTGCTGCGCACGATCTGGATTGAATGAATAAATGAAAATAGCGAATGCAGCTTTCTTGCAATATTTTTTTTTATTTATTTATTTAATTTACTAATATTTATTAATGTGTAATTTTTTAATTAGAATACGATAAATAAAACCAAATTAACATGGTTTGATTATTTATTCGTATATATGTATTTAAAAATTAAAAACAGAGTAAAAATAGAAAACAATAATTTTGAAGTATTTCCATACGATAGAATTATTGCCAAAATAATATTTTACACAAGATTATTACATATCTATTCGTTAAAAAAATTTTCTTAAAATTTAATTTTTATTTTTTAATTGAAAGCTTCTGAAATTTTGTACAAAATTATAATTAAATTATAATATTATAATTTCCTATGCCTCTCATATATTTATATTTAATTGTAAATTTAAAAAAAGAAGATATAGGGGGGAATGCATCCTAATTTCAACTTTTCTATATTACCATACTTGTCTTTGCATTAATTAGTTTTAAGTGTTGAATCGAATGATTAGCTAAATGAAGTTTCACTGCTCTCATTCCGGCCGGTTTAGATCAGTGAGTGACTCAAGTAAAATGAAACTATGTCACGAACGCGATTGACTCGTGCCGTAGAATGGGAACACGCGTGGTACGCGCTGCACTCTCATTCCGTCGACTCTCGATTCGTTAGTGTGAATGATCTTGCTCGTATCTACGCACTCGTGCCGGTAGATTAATAACGTACTGGTCACGTCCGAGCCGCGTGAATTTTTTGCAGACTGACACCTTTGCGCTAAGTCACACAATTTACTGCAGACTTGACCTCTTTCTTAGAAGCGAACTTTGTAACTAATAGTTCTCGTTAGAGCGGCATAAGAAATCTAAAACAAGACGTGGCGTATTGTAATGTATCTCTTGGAGACTCACGAGGCGTAACAAATTAGCGTGGAATCGTAATCGCGCCCGTAACGATTTAATTCATTGGATTTGCGGTGATTGACCCGGTCGATTGAGGTAACTCACGCATTAATCCGTGCTGAAATGATACATTTGCGTGAAGAAAAAAGGTCGAAAAAAGTAATCGTTCCGTCAAATGAATGTCTCGATATATAAAAATCATTTTTAGACACTCATATTTGCTAATTCATTTTTTATTGAAGAGACAACGCATAACTCTATGCTCGGTAGTTCCGGTTCTTCTCGTTGAATTTAATGGCTTGTTGAATTATATTCGCACCTCGTATGTATCAAGTACTCGGGTCAACAGAATGTATTTTTCGATTCGGAGGCGTGGTTGAAACAATGGACATGAAGATGGTATCGGTCGTCATAAACGTCAGCATTCTGACAGGCTCAGATGCTCGTAAAATGTTGACGGTTTATATAGTATGTAGCGGTTTAAAGAGGTACAGACAAAGACATATCGCACTCCGTTTGTGCTGTAATGGTCATTCTAAAATTGCTAGACTATGTTTCTTAAGGCAGTAATTCTAAAATGCTTATCACTGTATTGCTAATACAGTGATATATTAGCTATTAGCTAACTGACAGCAGCTCTTATACAATAGGTTTAACTAAACTCTGTAGAGCAGAAATTTGATTAAATATAGAATTATATTTTCTTCGTATTTTAATATATAAAAAAATATGTACATAATTAATATAGAAAAGATTTCGAGCTAAAGCTTTATGTTTAGTTATTGATTTAATTACTACGTTAACTCAGCAATTTTTTTTATCTTGATCGAAACACACCTCGTAACATATATTTGAGATTGTGAGGCTAATCTTATTATTTTTTTTTATGTATCTGAAACCAATGACCTGCAATGACTTGCTTTTCATTCGATTCACATTATGCAGACATCGCCATATCAGCAACTTAGCTTGTCAGAATATCTGCGTTTACGACGATCGATAGCATCTTCATATCCATTGTTCTAACCATGCCTGTGATCATCTTTTTTTACACACCTACACGAGACACGATGTTGATCACTAAATGCAGATACGGTCATACGAGTTGACGTCAGATGACGCTTGCGGCTGCAGTCCGAGGCGAAAATATTTCCTGGAAAGTTTGGCGATTCGCACGTCCGACGAATTTTTGATGGATTAGTAGAAGTTATCCCAATCGATCTTTAAGATGAATGTTTTCCATTCGATCTTCCTTCGTATTCTATTTTTCTTTTGGTTCAAATATTTTGTTGTCAATTGTTTTGTATATTGTTTCTTCAAAGCAACATTTACATAACATTTATAATATGCTCAAACATTTAACATAACATTAATTTTTTATGTAAAAATATTATGTAATATTAGCATATTTTTACACCTGGTAAAGATATTGGAATTTTTTTTCGCATATTATCATCCTTAAAATATATGAATATTTTATATTCAAAATTTAACATTTAAGATTTGCAAAAAATAGTTGTGATCGGATTTTATTGATGAGATTTTAATCGAATTCTTAGAGAGGATCTCTTTTCTTGGGATTCACCGTGATGTTATAAGCGTTTAATGGCGTATCTGTTGCACAAATCATTTCGTCTACATCGAATACCGACGTCACTAATTTTGCATGACACGTGTATTCTCTTTTTGTCTACGACTTTTTCAATGCTTTCCGGATGATTTACGCGAGAGCTATATTCTTTTTCTAGAGACTCCTAGACCGTTCGTAGATTTGCATCACATTCGATCGGTGTCTCAAAGAGAGGTAGCCAAAGCAGGAGCTAGTTTATGAGGAGGAATCCTGGAAAAGGATATGTATTCTCGTATCACCGCCCTGTTCACGCTGTGATTATCCCGCGGTGTTTAACAAGCGATACTTCACAATTTTGCACAATGTCCAACCTAGGACCGCGAGAGAACGCGAAACTCGCCATCTATTATCCCGACACAAGGTGGCGAATTAATTTGCCAAGAACATTCGCCAGCGTTTCCGTAACTAAATACTTTACAGGCGTGCATTCGTCTTTCTGCTGCAGCTTTAGAGGATGGAGATTTATATCATTGTCATTGAGGGATGTAAAAATAGAATAAAATATAAAATATTATAGCTACATTCTTTTAAAATAAGTACACAAATTTCTGTTTCTGTTTTATGTAGACAAAACTTTTTTTTATTTTTAAAGTAGATTCACATTTTTTATTCATTTAGGAATTATTTATAATCATACACATGATTGTAAATAATTATATATATATATATATATATATATATATATATATATATCTTTGATACATAAATATTTAAATACATATTAAATGTTTATAATTTATTTTATTAAATTTGATTTTATAAAATAAAAATTTAAATAACTGAAACCATAAAAAGTAGTACTTAAAATGAAATAGTAAGAAACAATTTAAATTATAAAAAACTTTATATTTTATAAAAATTTCATAGAACGTTATTACACGTTATAAATTAAACATTGTTGACTAACTATGTCCGCCTACGATTATCTTTTTCCACTTGCTCCGGCCGCATTTATGGCGGCATTGGATGTTAAATGTGATATCGCGAACACGATGAGTTCTAGCAGTCGTCGATCATCCGCCCTCGATCGATCCGTTCACCGATGTTCCTCGCATTTTGTACCCCGTCGTGAGGAGAAAGTGGAGGCGTTTTACGACACGCGGGGATTCTGATCGCACGAAATATGTCAGTACGACCCTCGTTCTTCAAAGCGTCGTCGCCATCAAATTAACATACAGAGCCTTCGGACACGCGTAGACGCGTGTATCTTCCTTAACAACCCTGAACATAATCGAACAATCTTTACTATTAACTATTATTCTTACTATATATCCAGAGAATTTAGTCAAAATATTATATCTAAAGTATTATCAAAATATTATAATATTTTTTAATATTTGTAATGATCTAAATATTTTTAAATAATGAAAAATTTGAGTAAAAGAATATGCTTCAATATAATTATTATATCGTTTATTTTATATCAAATATGATTTCCATAGAAAAAATAATTATTTCTCGCATACTGTATCGTATAAGTTGGACATATTTGGATTGTAAAGACACACGCGAGAATAGATATGTAATATGTCGGTAAATATTATAGTAAAAGCTTTATCTATTGTTGCCTGAAGTATTAATTTAGTTGTCTATTTCTTGGTAACTTTTTATTCAATAATTAATGAGTTTTGCTTGGGTGCGATGTATTATTTATTTTGATTTAACTCATGATGTTCTGTGTGTGAAAATTAGATAATCGCTATCGATTCGCATGAGGGTGGGAGGGAGGAGGAGAGAAATCACGAAAGTTTCTTAGTGCCTTGTCGACCAGAATCCCACGATGAGATCGGTCGCGTTTCACGCACACGCATACACGCACGCGCTATTCAAGCGAATCTTTGCCCGCGCGTTCTCGCCGTTATGTTATGCAACCGACAGAACGGGAAGCCTTGAGAATCAGACTGAGATGAAGGAGGATGCAGATGCAAATTATGACCGGGAGGATGTGGTCTAATGGGAAAATGTTTTCTGTATTGCAGGTAAGAAGAATTCTCGTCTCTCGCTATCGTCTTGTTGATTCGCCACAACGCTCGAGGCTACGAGCGCAATCGAAGCGCACCGATATCGTGTTCAACCCTTTGCGGCAAGATTTATGTTCGACTAAGAATTGCGTTGCGTCTTACGACCACTGAAAGTTGCAACTTGGATTTAGAAAAATCTTGCGAGGTATGTCTAAAAAATATAAAATCGTCGCACAAAACGACGATTGATTGTAAATCGCAAACAACAAAAATTGCAAAACTTTGCAAAAATTGCAAAACTCGACAACTTATTTATCTGGAAAAAAATTTTAAAGTATGGTATAGTTTTAAATCTGTTAACGTAATTAGTATAATATTTAGAAAATGTAGTTTGTAGGATTAAGTTAAAGTTGAAAAATGATCATATAACAAACTCAGAAATTGATCCTAATTTTTTAATTCTTTTATAAAAAGATTATTAAAATAAATATTTTTAATTTGTTTTTTATTAGAAAAATCTTAAATTTGAAAAGAAATGAAATTTTATAGAAAAAAAAACTTTCTTTGTTATAATTCTTGCCGATTGTTCTTGATTAATTAGTCTCGTAAATCAGATTACGAGACTAATTAATTGTAGACATACATGACGGTTATACGCAATGTCGACGTTAATGTCGACGTTAATGAGAGACATAATTCGTGTACGGGGAAAATTGTGACATCGATTACGACGACCTTGCCCCAATAATCAACGATACATATCGTTACACATGTTTGATATAGTTTTTAATAAATGCAGTTGTAATTTCACTCTCGCATGTGTTACCGCAATTAGGTTACAACATGTGGTCAAAGATAGAATCGACGATCTTAGAATAGATGTAAAACTTGATTAATTGAAATATTGATACTTGTTGAGGCTCAGTTATTGTATTAATATTATACTATACATATTATAAATACAATAGTAGAGGTAACTTAGGATAAAGAAAAAAGATTAGGATATAAAAAATAATACTGAAATATGAATTTTAGAGAAAAATGTTTGCATTTTTTTTGCTTAATACTAATAATTTTATTAAATAAATTTTAATACTTGAAGAATAATATTGAAGAGGAAAAATGCATTTTTCTGCGAAATTTGATGTTAGAAATATTTAGTGAAAAGATTGATGTGAAGGATCACCTATCGGTATTTAAGGATAGTGTTCTAGATTGTAGACATGGTTATGTAAGATCAGATGAATCGTAAAAGAAAAAGAAAATAGAAAATCGATCGAGGTTTATTGGATCGAGGTTTATTCAGTATCGACATAGAAAGTAACGTAACCGTAGCGTAACGCGGCCCCAGGTGTCGATAATTATGTCGTTTCCAAACTAGTCGCATGCCTACACGGTGGTTGGCATGCCGCGACGCCTCTGGCGAACGAGGCCAGGATTTACTCTCGATTGTGGCACGTTGTTTTCAGTACTCTTTACTCCAATCTTATCCTCTTCGTCAAATCATATAGAGCTGCAAGGCTGCTCATCGAATGACAACGTGATTGCTTTTTTTGCATCTTCATTACTTCGAAAATGGCCATTCATGATATGCACAGTGGAAGATACGATACGAGATGCATTCTTAATGAATCAAGGTAATAAGGTAATTACAAATTGATAATTTTATCATTGATTTATTAGCCGAAATGAAACGACCATATTTTATCGGAACGAATTTATATCTTGTTCTGTGAGTTTATTCACTATAATTTTATTTTATAGTATTTAAGCAATAGACATTTCATATATTGTACATATATTTATAGTTTTGTATTTTATGGTCTTATATTTATAATATTTATGTATAATCTTACATGTATAGATCGTACAAACTGATAATCTACATTGCGTTAATAATTTATATACAAGTAATTCCTTTAAAAAAATTAGCGATATTAAAAAATAACATAAGACTAGGAGAAACGTTTTGCGAAATTATGCACACGCATGCGACACGCACGATACGCTCTCGACATACCGATTAAAAGATAGTTTGATATGTGCAACGATACGCGTAGGAGTCGTGAAAAATTATTGCGATGTCTTGCAGAGCGTCTTCGTCGCGGAAAGTTTAATGGAAAAGTCGGGAGATGCGTATGCAGATAGCGGCTTGTTTATTAAACTTTACGAGATTGCGCGCGCCCGTTTTTCGCAGTCCCGACTTGGAGAAGATGAAATGTAGCCGATGGCAAAACGCATTTCGCACCGTGTACGAGTTGGATGGTTGAACATCGCTGTGTATGTATGTGTGGTGTGTGTGTGTGTGTATACACACACACACACACACACACACACACACACACACGTATATATACAAATATTAAAGCCATTTTGTACAATTCAAAATTTGCAAGATTCAATTTAAAAAATGAATCTATAATAGATTTTTTTACATTAATCGAGAATTCAACGTGTGAAGATTATTGATAAAATAATCCTTAATTTCATTACGTATTCTGCGCGATACGATAGGTCATAGGCAAGTGATTCTGCATGTGCTCGGTATAAACATAAAATATAAATTATATAAAATATAAAATAAATATAAATTATAATGTATATAGATCATAAAATGTAAAATAAACAAATGATATAAGATATAAAATATAAATATAAATATTAAATGAAACTTTGAATAGTGCGAATTAGAGATCGCGTGAAGTGAGCTTTACGTACCGCGTGTACGCCACACACGCACGCACCCGCGGCCGATTGCATTATGTAACGAGATCCGTATACGCTCACCTGCTAGCTCGTACTTTACGAGACGCGTTAGTCACGCGTTATTCCTATTAACTGTGCACGACGCAACAACAATACCGCAACGCGTCGCATACCGCATCGATAAGTTGCAGCTCGGGGAATTTATGCGAATGCGATTATATTGTCGCGGATGATGAACGCAGGATCGCGCGCGCGCGCACGTCAAATATTCCTGCGTTAATAGCGTCGCGCGGGATTCAATTTTCACGAAAGATCGATGGAAATCTTAATAGCGACGCTCGCGTCGGCATGCTCATTAATTATTCAATATGTTAATGCTGGCGCTGTTCCGCGCGATTGTAAGAATCGGATACATGCGATCGCAATTGATATACCGCGTATAAGATGAAAAGCGCGTTGTTCGAGACGACACGGTGATATATTGGTTCCATTGATGGCAATTAAGGTATCGCATTCACGTATTATATTGCGTTGCGCAGCGTGTACATGTTACAATTTTAACGCTACTTAATATTATCGTTACAGATTCAGGGACATAAATTAAATTCCTTTTGTTAATACATAGGATATTTTTAGAGACATTCGATACTGATATATTTATATGAAAACTCTCGTAAAATCAAATAAAATTATACGTAACATGAGTGTAATACGTCAAAAAAAATTAAATTTCTTTTTTAATTCGGTTCTGTAATTTCGTGCAAAATTATTTTGTCAGTTTTGAAATTTCTTCGACTGCTGCTCGATGTCGCCGACGCTAATAATCTAAGGCTCCACGCCTTAGAGACATCGACGAACGCTTGATCATCGGCGAATGTCATGCGATTGTCATGCATCATTATCCGTGGAGATACCATAGGTGAATTGAGCCGACTCGACTTTGAATAGCACATATCACGACGGATAACGACGTCAATGTCGACTTAAGCGTGCGCGAAGGACGACGTCTCCGGTCAGGGTTGCACGGCGTTACACAGGAAACATGTTAATCCCCCGTGTGCAACGGGTACATATATGCGCTCATACACGCGCATTCACACATACACATGGCCGTTCGCAAGGTGGCCAATCGGTTCGAGTGCCAAGAAATTGCGGGCCGGGTGTTTTATCTCTTCGAAGGCGCGTAAATCTCTGGTAACAATGCGGGAGTGGAGGAACGGAATAACGAAGAGGTCGAACCGAGTTCGAGTTAATAGATATCTCAAATTATTGCGTTATTAATTATATCGCTATCTCTTTCATCTTTTATACAACTTAGAATTGAGTATTGTAAACATTGATTGAGTGGCTGAGATATCAGCGGATGAGAAAAAAATATTCAAGAAGAAGGATATTTCATTGTGATTAAAAGTAATGTTTCCTTCAAAAATGCGTATAGGTGTGTTGTATAATTGCCACTTTAGCATTTCGTATGTACGTGTCTTTTTATAAATCATCCTTCTTGGGTTTTCGCCGGGAGGAATGATAATATAAAAATTAATTGCCGAGCAACGAGTGAAAAGGTGTATTTTTCGTCGTGTATAAAGCTTAATTACGGACGCGGTCGTAATGAGGGGTTTTGTCTCTCGCGGAGCAAGGCGCAGCATCCTCTCCCATGGAGCTGTAGATGAAAAAAAAAAAAGAGAAAGAGGAGTCTTGTTATCTTGATGGGCGGCCAATAAACGGATGGCAGCATCTCGCACGGCACAATAAGCTGACAGCGGCTCTCGAGGTTCAAAGACGACCCCGGTCATTTTGTACGGACTTTAATAAGAGACCTTTTCGACCTATTCGACGTTGCTTGCATCGCGTGCAATTGTCGTGAAGATATTTTCCGCTTAGATCACGGCGCGATTTAAATGTTGCTGTTGAACGATGCTGTTAAACCATTGCAGACCGAACTCACTTAATGTTTATTTCACGCGATATATCTTATTCAACGTTGCTCTGCGCTTAATAAAACTTTGTGTTGCTACTAAAAAGATAACGTCATCATTTCAGATATTTGTATTTCTAAAAATAAAATACTTCAAAGTTGTTTATGCAATTAGTCATAAATTAAAAGATATCTCAAAAAATAGAAAATATAAAATGAACGAAAAATTAAGATAAAAAATATATTTTAGATTTTATAAGTAATATTAAGATAATCTCACGTTTTAAATTTTTAATATATAATTTAAAACGTGAGATTATCTTAATATAATAAGAATAATAATTATATAATACATTAAAATTATTTTCCACATTACTTGCAAAAATTAAATCAACAAATTTGAAAGTAAAATTTGATTCATATAAATCGAACTTTTGCATTTTGTTTAGCGAACATAGCGAACGTCTTAATACAATATATTATGCATGCGTATGATAGAAAAATGTACATACGTTTATCTATTTATTTTAAAAAAGATACGCTAATGGCCGATCGTTACCTCATTGCTAGGCTTGCCCTTGAATATCCGAACAAGATAATTAATCCCGTCGCGAATGATAAATGACATACTTAACCTCGGGACACCTTGTTAGACTAGGTACTGATACTGATAATGAAGGTAGTATTTGAAATTAATATGACTTGTCCAAGAGTTTGAAGATTAGGCAATTATTTCTCTGTCGTCACACAAAATTATTATATCTAATTAGAATTATTTCTCTTATCATTAGATGTTTTAAAATGAAATATTCTTACTCTTAGCATAATGAAAATTTCAAGTAATATATTAAGTTCTCTTTAAAAAAATTTCCTGTACGTCATGTTTGACTTAAATTTTTAATAGAAAATATTTAAATCATTTTTTATCTGTTCCCGAGCAAATGAAATTTTTTACTAATGAATTGAAGATACAATCTTGAAATAGAAAAGTAATATTCTGAAATGATTGATATTTACAAAACGTACCTGAAAATCACCTTCGTTCTCGTAGGTAGTTGGTTTCGATTTATCATGTCGTGTCGTAAGATCGTCGTAAGATCGTAATAAGATAGCCGACCGTAACCGCGCGATGGTGCATAATGACCGCGGATTATGGTAATTGAGATTAGAAGTCATTTCTCAAGGCGATCTTTGGCCAGCGAGAGCGTTTACTCGAAATCGGCGCGAAACAGGAGCGTGGTCCCACGATAGAGGATGACGCGACTGCCTCCAGGGGTTCAACAAGAATCCCGATGGCGCCCCACGTCGCGAATGATGCAAAGGGAACCTCGATCGATTTTACATCGATAATGCACCGAGTTTCGCCGTGGAAACTCGAGACACGCGAATCGTATCTACGCACTGTCATTAACTTAATCAAATCATCGTTCGCGTAACCGCGAGCGACTTTCTCACGCTCGTTTATATATTATGTGCCTGCGTGCACAGTTCGCGGTTATTATGTATTATGTGCACATACGTTTAGAGGCGGTCCAGATGTTGCTCTCGCATAAATCGCTTACTTAGCGAAGGTGTATTACGATCTAGATGAATCGCGATGAATGCGCGATACGGATCGATGCGGACATTCGTTTACGATTGTGCGAAAATTCCTTCCCATGTATCTTTTTATTTAATTCTTCTTTTCGCTCTTTACGTTCTCTCACGCATTTACAGTTTTCTACCTCACTGGTCGTGCTTCTCTCCGATTATTCGATTATGCAACAGTGAATGAAATGTATCTTGGGAACTTTCTGGGGCACTTCTTCTCTTACCAACATTTAATTCTTTCATTAAATTCTTTTTCAAGTATCTCTTTGAAAGATCCTTGCAATTAGTTATTAATCTCGCTTCTGAGATATTATAAAATTTTAATTATTTTAATGGAAGGAATTCTGCAAATGAATTTATTATAATTAATACATAGTGGATACATTATACTTGTACATTTTTTAAATTAATCTTCTGATAATTTTCCTTTAATACATTAAAATATTAATACGTACTATTAATACGTTAAAGCTTTTTAAATGATGCTATTTGTACAAATTTAAATACCATGCTTTTAGCTTTTTTTCTCCGCATTTTCACTTCGAGAGCGAAATCTTTTTTCATCTCGCAAATCATTTGCCATTACGGGAAGCATCCGATCGGGAAGCAACGAAAGTCATTCTCAAGGAATGATACTCTCGCTCTCGATGACCCACAACCCAGATGCAGCAATTCATACTTTCGAAGTGCTGCAAACTTGTCGCGTAAATCGTGTCTTGCATTCGGAGCGGGTAGTTTCTGCATCGCGCGGTGGCATGCAGGAATTGCAAAAGCTAAAACGTTGTAAACCTCTGTCTCTCTCTTTCTTTTCTATCTCGGTATTTTCTATCTCAGATACTCTTTCGCTTTTTCTCCTGTCTTTGTCGGTGAATGGCTCGGCCAATCCTCCCCCTCTCTCTTTCTCTCTTTGAATCGGTTGGCAAGTGGAGCACGTCTATAAAATAAATGTGGCGGCAAATCTTGTATGCTCCGGTTGCTATTGAACTTTAGAAGTCGCCATAAATCTTTTAAATCGTCCCCATTTCCAACCTCGTCTTCGCGCGCTATCGATTTATAATAAACTTCACTCTCATCCACCAATCGTCTCGCGTAACCGCCTAAGTGCAGCATTAAGAGCGGTGCACAGGAATGCACTTGCTCATACAGCAATATTTGCATTTCTCAGATAAGGATTAAGATGAGCGGATAATTCGAGTAGCTTCGTTGCAAAGCTAGTTTTAATTTTGTTATTAGCTCGCTAAATGAAAGTCATTAATATTATGTTTTTCACTTTCCAATAATATCCTCACTTATAATTTAAAAAATTTTTTAAATTAAATTTTATTACTAAGTGTATATTTAAGACGAAAATGGAAACTCATAGTTTTAATATTTGAGAGGAAATTTTTGCCTTAATTAAGGAAAAATGAGTCAATTATAACATCTTATTTTATATAATCTTTTTTGGTTTAAGCAAATCATTAAGTGTTTATTGTTGTTTAATTCTGTACTAATGCGGCCGATCTCATTTCTTTTTTCGATTAACGCTCGACATGATCATCCTTGCTCTAATCAGTTCTCTTATCGTTTTCATAAAAATACAGGACATGTAACTGCATAAGTCTTCGATGTTATGGGATTCTCAAGCAAGCTTCTTTGTCGAACTATCGGAACGACGAGTCGTAAAAGCCTCTTGTAATCGAGGCCACCCGCTTAATTAGATCACTGTACTACGTGAATGCGTGCATACAGGCTCTTATACATGCTCTCATTATATTTACGCTGCACTTACGATTATCACATTTTTAGATCACCCTATCGTCGGCATCCAACGCGCTTCTCGTCGCGAATCCTCGAACCAGGGTGGGTCTCGTCGCAATCGCTTGCGAAACGAGCCCATCCGGCGTTTACATAAGCCCCTAATGCACGATCAATCTCGGCAGGCGATCGATCGTTCTCCACCGAGCTAGCGAACAAGCGATCGATCAATCAACAACCGGGCGTTCTCGAAATTGCGGCGGCCATTATCATACCGCGGCGGTCACTCTGATGTAATTATGATCCGCAAAGCAGCGGCCATTGTCGGTCGTTCCGCAAGGAGCCGTCCGGTATTTTAATTATCAATCAAGCCGACCCGGTGAACGTAGCGCACGCGAAACGGCGGGGCGCCGCTCGAATCGTAATTAAATTCGGACGTTGCCGATTGAAAAGATATCGGAAAGACAGGAACTGGAAATGGAATGCTCGCGGGAATATGAGGAGTGTATGTTATGTGTGTCATAAAACGGCGACGATGCGACGACGCGGACTTTACGGTCCGATATAGCGGAATCTTAATTTGCCTATCGGCGAAGTGTAACGGGCGCCCACGCGATGAAAAGCAACGCCGGCGATTCGCGTGTGCAGTGCATCGGATGATGCATTGAAACATCTCGGAGTGCGGCGATATCGCCCCGCGGACTCGCGCGCATCCGACCTCGAAAAGGCTGATATGTCGAGGTGTGTTTCGCCGTATTATTTATAGAGCACCGCGCATCGAAAGAGAATACGCGAATCGATACGGATTTTTCCCCCCGAGTATGAGAACATAATTGCAGGTTACGTCCAGGTGAAAAGAGACGAGGGAGGGTACTGATAAGCGTATGGTGACGCTTGATAAACGACGTTTGAATTCCTCGCAGCACGAGATATTCCACGATTTTTTGAAACCCTCTACCGTATACGGGGTGTCTCAAAGTCCCCCGTACATCCTTTCGTTCTTGAAATAATTTGGAATAAATATTTTTTTCCGGCGAAAAGATTTTTTACACCAATTTATTTGTTTAATATCTAAGATACAACTTAGTTTGAAAAATTAAATGAGGTGTATAAATTTATTTTGCACTTTGTTTTTTAAATTAAATGTTTTTTAATTTCTCAAATTTTTGATATCTTATACTTAAATGTCATAAATTGGGCAATTTTGTTAAAGAATAATTAACTCTGAATTGCTTGAAGATTCTGTAGACAAAAGGAAGTTTGGAAAATATAAGACATCCTGTATGCAGCGAACGCATCCTCGAAGGACAGTTGCGGCCCGCGGCGCGGCGGGTGTAATATCGAAAAATGTTTATCACCGAATATTCTGTATCTCGATTATTTATAGACGTACACGCGAGAAGAGACCCGTAAATCTGCGAAAATTTTTATATGACCGGGCTTATAATTATGGGATACTTCGAGCCAGAGAAAAGGCTCAGCGATTGTGCATGCTGTTTGCCATATACATTGATAGAGACTCCTTGGCAAGTGCACAACGCAATACAAATGATGTTTGAATCTTTATGACCAAAAGGCAACTCGCATTTCTTAACCAGCCACGACAAATACATCCGTTTCGGTTATCCGCTTTGATACAAATATATCGTTGGAAATAAGATTAAAGTGCAAATTAATTTTATGAATTTTATTATTTGTACAAATTATATAATCTGATCATATTAAAATTAATAATTAAATAATTTTATTTTTCTCTGCTGACATAAACATAAATAATTTACTAGATAGAGATATACGTTTTACATAATCGTAGCAAACTATAAATTTGATTGATAGGCAAATAATTTCCATGATTTACTTTCTTGTTAATTGTCTATTCGCTTGCTTGTTTTCTCAAACTTGAACGGAGTATAATTATTAGAGAGTAGATAATTAGAGAGTAAAATGCAGCAGACAATTATTTTTCAGATAACGCATGTTCCGAGCAACGTGTGAAAGGTTTGGAAACGATAGCTTCTTATGCATTCCGATTCTTTTTTTCGAATACGGGAGAGTGAATGCTTCTCTCGAAGCGAAGTGAGAGCAAAAGATGATAGATGAATTTTTGAAATCAATTACTCTCAAACGAAAGTGAAAATGAGAGCATCATTGAGAGTACATCACTGCGTGCATCCGATGCATCTGAGATCATGTGATGGCCTTGAACCACTCACCTGCTCGGGCATGGCGTTACGCTCAGATTATCTGATTATAATAACGGGACGAGTATGCCAATCGACGGTGGGCTTTAATTGCGACGAATTGCAGGCTCCACTACGTCGCTCAGATGAATTTAATGGCGATCGTCGCGCAATCGCGGTCCGACTGAGCGATACCGTTGATCTTGCACTGTAATCGCTGCAATTATGTTAAAGAGAAGAGTTAGAAATGAATTGTCATACTTCTGCAAATGAGGTACTTCTTGGTAGACGCAATTGCAATTCAATGCATTAATCTGCTTTTATTAATCGTTAAGTACATTGATATATATCTCCAATAAATTTATTAATTATAATAATATTATTAATTATATAATAATAATAATATCCAGTAGCAATTGTAAATTCTGTTAACAAAGATTTTTGCGATTAAATTAATTTGAAAGCAAACTCTTAATTGCTAGTTATTATTTAAATTCTTTTATAAGCAAAATATTTGCTTATAAAATATCATCTCTTTAAAATCTCTTAAAAATTTTCTACTAAACTTCTAAATTATTTTTTTATTAAATGCAAACTCTTTTGCGCTAACATAGCTTATATGTCATGATCATTTTCTTCTAATATTTTTATTAAATTCTTATCGCAATTTTATTTTTTTTTTGATTGACTTAAAATGCATCGATGCAGTATTAACTTTCAAATATCACTGAAATATATAGTGAAAAGCAAATCTCATATTGCTCATCTTTTGTTTCGCTCACCTGGCTTTTACTGACCGCAAAAAGATTCAGCGTAATCGAATACAAGAAATATTTTTGCGTATGATCTTCGCGAATGATTCTTTCACCGCAAATTCCGACGTAACTGCTAAGTTGTCCATTCGACTCCCATTATCGAAATATCAATCACCAATAGCCCTTTTCGCTTGTTTTCTTATTACGCACGTGCCTATGTTCATCGGGATTTAAGTCGATACTAATAAGATTCGTGCTCAAGTCAATGGGATTTCGACTGGATGGGACGTCGATCAAAAATCATTTCCTAAGACTAATCCGAAATGATTACGAATTGTCATGAATAATTATGAATTCCTGATATCTAACTTGTTATAACTTTTATTATTATCTTCATTTCTTTAAAAGTTTATTAGAAAATTTTGTTTGAAGTATAGAAATATTAATTCTAAAATAGATTTTATTTTGACTTTGATTTTACTTCGATTTTATTTATAATATAAATATAAAATTAATCTTATTTCAATTTTATATTATATGTTACGAGCTTTTTATTAAATACAAAATTCTTACTTATCTTTTATATTTTCGTACATCGCGATTCAGAATTACAATCGTGAGAGAATGTGCGATGTCCTGAGTATCTATTCCACATAAAAAAAGCATGATTTATATTAAAAAGCATGATTTATACGGCGACTCGAAATTCGTTGGCTTTTGCTCACCTTTAATTTTTCTTATCGAATAAACGAGTTTGATTTAACTTCGATCGTTGGTTCGATACGTTTCCATAAAGTATACGGCAAGCCAGGAATTGGAATTGCCTAAGTCTCGACTCAGATAATTAACACGATATTAAGAGTTATCTTCGTAGATTCATCGATTCAGGATCTCTTTCCTCGAGCTGCTCTCCCAATCCTTCTCGAGTTCCAACCTATATTCGCCTAGCGTGAGTTACGGCCTTCTCTCACGCCAAGTCGCGTTCCTTACATTCGCGAAAAAGCGAGCGTATCGCTATTGCCGTTTAATGATTACATGAGTTTATCATTCACAACGTTTTATTATACCATTAGTAATGAGAATAACTGATCAAACGATGACAATGTTGCTTAATTAGAAATCGCCGAACGAAATTCATATAATATTTCTTCTGTTGTTTGTACCGCTTTTATTTGCTATAGAATTTCGTTAATCTAGATTTTTGGACGTATACAAAATTGTTAGAAACATAAATAATTGTAGCAAGAAACTACATAATTAGTAAGAATTAGATCATCCACTAAAAGGTTTAATGTGACTTCCGCACATTTCTATGACTGTAGATTGGATAATTTTAAAATATTTGATCCATCTTAAAAACCTAAGTCTTAAATTAATCGCAGTAGATAACGCACGCTATAAGTTACTGATTTCATGCTTTTTTGCTTCTGATAATCTCTTTATTATCACGGAAATGTCAGACTCTAATTATTTATTAACTCCCTAAGTGTCAGCCGGAAGATACGATTCGCATTATAATGGCTCGTTATATTTTAAGCAATTCAGATAAAACTGCAACGTTTTTGCACATCGTCGAATATTTTAGAATTAATTATTTAGGCATGCAAAAGATTCCAACAATAATTAGTTTCTTCATAAAAAAACCGAGTAAATGCATGGTTAAAAATGCAAGCGTTTATACATTCGGAGAATTAGTATGTATATTTTGAGCGCCGGATGCGGATTAAATCGGGTCCGCTCGATATATCAGGATAATAATTCCGGCGGTGTAAATTTAGCCGGACTGGACGTGATCCATTGATACGCTAACGCGTATCTCTGATCTCTCGGCTCGTGATCATTGATATCGTAAATCGTGAGATATTCCTCGCTTGTGGCGGATTCCATTTTTGATTATCGTCTCTCGCGAATGAGAGGAGAACTTCCTTCCAGCGTGTCAACCTTTATGGGCATCGTTACGAATCGCCATGAAATCGTCGTAGAGCAAGCGTCGGCGATGGCGGACGCATCTTCCATGTGAATTACGTATCGGTCAATCCTTCCATCCTCCGGCTTTTTCTGTTTCTGTCCACCAGAACGCGTCGAGTATGCGCCTTTAAAACGCCGCGAAACTGCTCACGCTCGTCCATGCGCGGAAAAGTGCAGCGCGCGCGTTACGCATGCAGCTGCGTGCCATAAAGATTCATGCCTTCCGCTGCATCGCGTTGCGTTCGTAAAAGGGTAACGGAATGCAGAATAACGCGTATGCGAGATGTAACCACGGCGGAATAAAATATTCTATCTTCGTATCGTTTCGGAATGAGAGATTTCCTAGTTCAGACTCACGGAACAGCTTTATATCGCAGCTCCTTCTTTAAATTTTCACACACCGCAGATTGTTAAATATCTTCTTTCTTTTAATTGAGATATATCATCTGCAATGGCTTTGTTAATTTTTTGATAATTTATGATGAATTCTTGGATGATATTAAGGAAACATTTTTGTAGTGAAAGGATAAATACAAAATATTAAATTCTAATCTGTAGAGATAAAATTTATTTAAAATTAACTTATTTTGTGATACAACTTTTCATATAATTTATTTATTTTATTTTTTAATTTTTTTATATAATTTATTTCTGCTTTCCACGAATGAAGGATTAGGATGTAATTTATAAAGTTAAAAGAGGTATTTAAAAATCATATTTTCTTTGTTTCGTCAGCTGATACTTATACCAAAGAAACAAATTCCAGATAAAATTCCTCACGGCGAGTCGTGACGAATTCGCTCTTCTTGCTCGGGCGCAAATTGCGCACATTAGTATCCTGCGCTCGGGGCGTTCTCCATCGAGAGAAGATATTCCATGACTTTCGCGTACTCGTTCGTCGTAGTCGCGTCCATCGGGCGTGAAGGTTCCGAGCATGCAAACGGTACCCCTTCGTGGTAGCCAAGATGCGTCGAAAACCCCGCGAGCATCTTCTCACGGTGGCTCGATCGCAGATTTCCCTCTCCGCCCATCTACACCTTTCGTTTCGTCCTCCTTCGAGGTATCGTGAAATAATGAAAGCTCGATGAGAAAGAGAGAGAGAGAGACAGACACGGGAACGGCGACGCAAACGACGGCCGGCAGGAGCAGAGTGGCACAGAAGGTACGAACCGAGAGAGTCGCTTAGGCTGAAGTGTATTAGAGGTGTAGGCACGTTCGACACGGTACAGATGAATCGCCGGGGTCGAGAGGTCGCTGATAGATGAACCGAGATTAGACCGCTTCGGTTATCTTGATTTCACCAGTACGGATTCCATCGATGCAACTACGAGCGCATGTGCTTTCGTATTGAAATCTGGTATTTCGTTTCCAACCAGGAAGCCAGCGAGGAAAGGCTCTCTGCGCCAAGGAATACGAACAACCCGCCCACTCGATCGGACTTCTGTAATCGATATTTGACTCGAGATTAAATAAACGTCATGATTTCGGTAGGAAATTAAATTATTTCCGTAGAATTCGTGACGAACGCCATTATGTTTAATCGAATGTTCAGATTGGAATAAGAAGCATTGAATGTCGTACGACGATTTACATTAATTTGCTATTTAACTTTATTTTTATTTTATTTAACTTCATCACTTTTTTATCATTTCGATTTCTTTGAAACATGAATTATTTCGTAATTTCACGTAATGATTAATGATGTACTAAACTTTCACATATTATCTACGTAACATTTACACTATTTAGATTTGCAACATATACGTTATAATGTTCTTCGCGTACATAATATTTCTGGAATATAGATTCCGCGCTCTGCACTGTCATGCGTAAAACTTTTTCTCTAGCAAATTTCTTGATTTCTCCCGATCACATAACTCCTGTCACATCTGTCGTCACAGCTGTTCCTGATAAATTACGGAGGAATACACAGTTCAGCTCTTATACAGAAATGGTTCTTTCCGTGAGGACCATCAAAGCTTTTTACGACTCCTGGGTTCGACAACCCCGGGAATATAATGTATTCCGTAACGATACCTATGGATCATACAAACAAGGGGTATCATTAAATTCCAACGAATCGGATCGTATCTCAAAATTATCGCGGCGACCATCGTGGAGATGTTCCGTTACTTCCGCCTTTCCCGATCGTGGGAATAACGGGCTACTCCGCGATATCGATCGATAGGTCAATAATCGTCGTCATCGTTCGTCCAAGTCGTCACAGTTTTCAATCATTCGCGATACAAGTCGCGCCGCGGCTTATCGTTGACGCAATCGATGACACGATAATTTGCTTTCTTTGAAAAGCAATTTTCCGTGGAAAAAAAACCCTGATTAGATAGCGAGCGGTAATAACGATCTATTCATAAGTCGCGTTATCTCTCGAATCAGAGAGATAACTCCTAATAATGAGTCTTCTTCGAGATTTTCATCATTGCCGTGACCGTTGTTGCGCGAAGACCCCGCGATGACATCTATCCACGATGATTTGACGCGTTAAATGTCTCGACGTTAGAATTAATCTTCGCGTGTTTCCAAGCTGTACATACATCTCGACTGCGTAACATCGTGCGATTTCGCACGAACGTTCGTGGACTCGTGCGCGTCCACGCATGTCGGCCGCGCGTTGTAGATGATTATCCGAGCCGCGAAACGAGGATTCGAATCATCAGATGTGGATGCGCCGGTTTACAACCGATCGTTATTGTGATAGGAATTCCTCCTCGGTGAGGTGATCGGCCGCTTGTTTTCGCCCGATATACGCCTCGGTGTGTGCGTGCGCTCTGCACGGATGCGTTCTCGCAGGTGCCCGTGTGTTGCAAAAGCCCATCCTCGAGAGCTCCGAGTGCACGAGGGAGTCCAAACATGCCGATAATTCAACCGCGTTGACCACCAGCTCG
Organism: Pogonomyrmex barbatus; assembly: GCF_055798465.1. Classification (NCBI taxonomy): domain Eukaryota; kingdom Metazoa; phylum Arthropoda; class Insecta; order Hymenoptera; family Formicidae; genus Pogonomyrmex; species Pogonomyrmex barbatus. The sequence continues at coordinate 3,982,428 of NW_028297109.1, forward strand.
CCGTAGATCTCCAGGATCGCTATTGTTTCGCCAGAACTTTGTGTAATTCTCGTCGAGCATTGAGAGCTCCTTGACTTTTCCCTCCTTCTCTTCTCTCCCGCGTCTCCCTCTTTCTTTCCCGTTTCCCTTTGCTTCTCTGCAACATTTCTTTCGAATCTCTCCACCGCGCGCTCTTACGTAAGTTCTACCGTAAACCGGGCAGCGTGGTTATTCCGTCCGACGCAATTTACGTTTGGAGGGCCGATCGTGGAGCGAGGAAATTCCAGCGCGAGGAATACTCGATGTGCGAGCCGGCCGTTTATAAACCGCGTTCTCTCTCTTCCTCGCTGTGGGTGTCTTAGAAAATTATAACTTCCGCCTGAGAGGCGAGAAAGATGTATGGTTTAAGTGTAAGGGGCGAATTACTAAAGTGGTACTCGCACGTCAAGTGTTCCGCGTTGATGAAATAAATCGGCGAGAGTCTTTGTGGTGTGTCAGGTCGCTATACGTATTCGTCGATTGATGCAAAAATTAGATAATTAAACATTGAATCTGTGATTAATTATTTTTAATGAAAAAGATATTATTTTTCTTAAAAATAATATCTTTTTCATTAAAAATAATTAATCACAGATTCAATGTTTAATTATCTAATTTTTGAACTTTTAGGAAGAGATATTACTTTATATTCTTTATTTTTTATTTTTTGTTATATAAAAAAAATTTAATTTATTTTGACTGATTGCTTCAAATTTAAGAGACATTTTCTTATATAAATTACTTTATTTAGATATCTTTTTATCTACTAATAAAAAGATGTCGTGTAAAGAATTCTAAAAAGATTGGAGATATCTCTAGATGATTGCACAGTTTTCAGTATTCTAAACTTTCACGTACAAGACTTGAGAAGATTGTCGACGATAATCGAGATCGCGCGAGATCTACGAGAATTTACGCGTGAATGTTCTTACGTAAGTTGCGCTATTAGTTCTGCGATAATCATATCGCGTTCAACACCTTTTGAGAGAGAACATTCCGAGATTTTCCGTGATGCGATGTACATTTTTGAAAAATGTATTCTTATGCAACTGCGACGAATTGTATCTGAAGGATCATAAAAGTACGCCAAAAAGGAAAACAAAAGTATTGAGTAACTGTTGAAGGAAAATCCTCCGTAATATACATGTAAATGCGCTTAAATGTTACACAGAAAAAAGCAATTAAAAAATTTGAAAGAAGCTGATATTTATCTCCAGATAATCGATCGGTGAAATCCATGTTGAACTCCTAAGTTGATCTTTTAACACAGAAAAATGGCGATTTGGAAAACTATAATTCAGATTTTGCTCATACTATAATTTACGAAAAATTGCATAGCGTGTCAAGGCAAAATTACAGCACAAATACTATAATTATAGTCTAGTAAGCAGCGCCGACTACTGAAATATTTATTCGAAAAAAAGTTTTATTATCATAGAGTCGCATTATGTTGTATTTGAGAAAAAGAATATCGTTTCCCACGCAGTAATGAAACGGTGTTCCGTATGATGGTTACTTGTCGCCGAAAGAAGATTTATCGCTTTTTCTTAGCGATAATGCACATGAGAAAGTTTTTGCACTGGTATTATATGATATTTAACATAATGCTGAGATTTAATAGAAAATTTGCATTGAATTGTCGTTTATGTTTGGAAGCTAAGCATGCACAATTAATTCATATTATTAGATAATGTCACTTTTGTGCTAATGCGATACGCATTCCACAATTAATATGTAATTGTCTAGATTTGCAATTTCTCATTACAATACTCGCGGAAATATTTTACTATTTAAATAGATACTATTTAAATAGATTATATATATAAGATTATATATTATCCATTTTTAATTTAATTGTTTTCATCCAAAAATAAAACGGCAATCCTTAACAAGCAGTTGTGTAATTGCGCTGAAAACATTTCTGGTTTAATGATGCGCGAAAAAAACAAGAACAAGATTTTGATCGCGATTGGAAAGCCGCTGTTTCAGAAAATATCGTCTATGACAGCAGGTGTGCGCGACGAGTGTATGTACGTCGCATAGCCAGTCTTGCTCAATAAAGCGCCGTGTGAATGATTGCGAGAGGCGTGCACGCAATTCATTTTGCCAGTGCGAATTCCAGCGTTGGTTTTTCATCAGCGCGAACCGCGCCTCGATTTTCATCCTTTTAGTTGGTCACGACATGACTATGTTCCCTTGGTTACCCCTACGATCACCCCTTTTGCAGCCTTTTTCTATATGCAAATGTCTTTCACAATCGTTCTTAGAATCTTATCTGAATGTCTCGAGTTAATAAAGTTTAACAGCTTAACGAAGCACTATTAGAAATATGACAGTTATAAATAATTCAATAATTCCATGCGAAATTTAAATTTTCTAAATTATTAATATTTAAATTATTATATATTAAATTATTAAATTTTTTATATTATTATTTCTTAGGTACAAATTAAAAATTAGATAAGTGAATAAGTAACTTAAATTTAAATTAAGAAATATTGCATATAGAAAATCGCGGAATTCGGATGAGCTTCAGAGTTGATTTGTGTGAAACAAAATCGATAGAACTCTATTTAGCCTCTGGTAAAACTGTTCCTGGTACTGGCCATACGTATTAGATATTTGTATGTAGATGTATGTGCTAATGCACATGGACGCGCGCGCGCGCGTGTGTGTGTGTGTGTGTGTGATATACGCGCTGTCGCGCTGCGAAATTTAGTGACGGTAAATAAAATTTCACTTTAGCGTCGGAATTTTTTGTCTGTAATTATTATGGTTCATCTCGTCTCGTTCGCCGTTCGCGTTCTTTTCTTACTGCAGCCCGACGGGGTCTTTATTTTTCGATACGTAGACACTTAGATCTTTCTGTTTTACTGCGCGAAAGCCTTCTCGCTTAGCGAAACTTTATGCACGGGTCGTGCATAAAGTTTAATCGTTCGCGATGCAATGATGAGTCACGTTTTTGCCATCTGACACTCGATAAGTTAATGCGGAATATATTCTGTAATTGCTTTCCAATGGATCGGATCTCGACAGGTAGAAAAGGCGCTTAAAATATCTTATATCACAGTTTTCTCTCGGAATAGGCAAATCGTGCATCAATTAAATTCCATCATGAAGAAAGTTAATAGAAACAAATATTAGATTTTCACTCGCAGTATACACGTATACACATATACACGTACAATACATTCTATACATACAAACGCAAGTCAAAAAAATTATGAAAGGAATTACACGTTTTTATTATCTATTTACTTATATTGCATACAGAGCGCTGTCATTTTCTAGATAATATCTAATGTAAACAGGAATTCTTAATTAATAAAAAATTTTTACTTTGTATTAGAGAGATCCAAGAGGTGGTAAATATTAATCATTAATATAATTCCATTGTTCAATATTCTATTTCTATATTTTTATTTTATTTTTTATTTTAATACTTTATTTTTTACATTTTCATGTACACGTGATAAGATTTACAGTTGCGTTAAATCTGGAATTGGCTAAAAAATGTGAGAATGCCGGTCGTTTTATCTCGGCTCCTTATCTCAACCTTCGCGTACGAAACGATCGAGTTCTAATTACTCCGGGGTAAGATCGTTTATCTCGTTGCCGAGGCTGCCACTTCGTTTCGTCTCCATCATCCGTAACACTTTTGCGGACTGCTCGTATGTCGTGCGCGCACGCGAGACTCCATGCACGGTGGGCCATATAGAATTAAAGTTATTGAATACTGTCACTCGGATTAATTATTGCCGCAAACGGAGAAGATGAGGAGGAAGAAAGAGAGAAAGGACAGGCACACGCATAAATTCCTCTCGCCTTTTTCGAGCCTTTTACTGAATGAACGATTCTCTATCGGCAGTCTTCTCTCTCTCTCTCTCTCTCTCTCTCTCTCTCTCTCTCTCTCGGTTCTCTCCAGTCATTATCTCTTCTTTCACTGTCGTGTTATTGAGCCGGGCTCTGGAGGTGTATTTTCAAAAAAATTATTCCTTCCCATAGAATTTGCGTAACATCGAAAAAACTTGGGAATTATGTGTTCTTATCCGAATAATTTCTTACGTAAATTTTTAATTAGAGATTCTGTCAAATTTCTGAATAACTTTAACATTTAGGAGTGAACTCTGAAATATAATTATGACGAGATAACGAAGAGAGAAACACGATGGAAGAAAACGTGATTGAAAACGTTAGTGAATCTAACTCGAAAATTTTAAAGCGATTAGATTATAGTATTAATGATATAATAATATGTCAAACGCGAGAGCCAAGATATATCAATATTCGTACTATGCGTTTAGGCATGGCGTTCGCTCGATGAAACTATGATTATCTAGTCGCTAGATACATGGCAACACGTCGACGTTATGAACGCCGTGGCGGTGTCGTAATGCGCATTGTAACCTGCCTTTATCAATGAGAGTGTGTGTCGTACACGTAGACGCGTATGTAGGTTACACGCGATGCACGATGATTAATGTGTATTCTGTGTAATCGGATGGTCTATTGCGCGATGGACGTCGCCACGGTCTGTGATAAATTATTGAACGTGTCTCCTCTCGGAGTGCGTTACGCGTCGCGGCCGCGTTTTACTTTTCCACGACACGAAACGGAGTCGGACTCGCGAAGTCGTTCGGCTTCCGAAGCCGGTGTAAACGCGAATTATCGCGGCATTCTTCACGTAGGAGTCCTGGATTTAATCGAGATCCACGAGAGTCGCGCGTAAAAGGGGAAAGGTGATCGCCGGACGTTAAAGGCTTTTCCTTACTCCGATCTAACGACTTCGTCGGATAGAGCCGAATGGAAAGAATGGCCGTCATAAATTACGGCCGTTGGTTTCTAACGAAGGTGTGTTAACCCACCTACCTACCAGAGGTGAATTGCGAGAGACAATCCTCCGCAGCAGGCATAGCCGCTCGCAAAAGCCGCGTTTCTTCGCTTCGCTACGACGTGAGCGCGTGTTTACGATTCCCTTTCACCTAACGGTTCCCATGCCAATATTCATGGGGGGAAGAAAGGTCTAGCAATCGGGAAAAAGCGAAATCTACCTCGTTTATTCTTTTTCCTTTTATTTCTCTTCCGAGTGATCGATGGTCACTCTTTAGTCGCGCGACAACGTCGACGAGGCTGTTATTAATTAGCCATCAATTCACATCATATTCTATCTAATTCGCCAATTAGGATACATGTTTCTTAAAAAATAAATCCCGTCTAACAATATTGTGAATATACTAATACATTTTACAATTTAATTGACATTTCTAAAAATAGGATTATATAATAAAAAATATGTGTAGAATAGAAATTTTATACTTTCTTGTTATTAATAATTAATCTGTTCTAAAAAGGACCTGTTCTAAAAAGTTTTAAACATGTTTTAATTAAAGCGAATTGAGCAATAAATATAATATCTAAAATAATTTTTTTTTTACAGATATTTATACCTTTCTCGTTGCTGTTGCCTGTAAAAATATCGCGATTAAAATCTATGACCGCATGTGTTTTCTCCCAACAAAAATCGCGTGCGTCATACACATTTCTCTTGGTGGCGAGAAAGGTGGCTCGAATGGACCATTCCTTCCGAGATGTTGCGGCGGCGAGTAAAATCGCCGTCACGATACTTTACACTCGTGTCGTACCACTCGTTGGGGCAGGTTATGGACCGTGCATAGGATCTTCCGCGGTGCGGTGAAAATCCGCGAGATGCGACTCGCGGAAGCTTGGACCGGGTGCAAGATTGTAAAATCGTTATTCCAACGATTCGATGGCAGTTCAGGCCTATAGCTACCATACAATAAGATTAGGCGTGGCATGGAATCGCATGAGTTCAAAGAGTTTACGATTCCATTTGTTTCCGTTTTCTGAACACAAAAGAAATAAGAAATGTATGTTAGAAGAATTGAACGCGCATCGAAACATCATGTTGAATTGCATGTTTATTTTAATACAATTGTGCATTTTTTAATTTACATTATAATTTTCTTAATGTTAATAATTTAATAGGAAGAATTTAATAGAATATTTATTAAAAAGATTTCGTGGAGAATTTCATGTTGGTTAAAATAGAAATATTTACGGACAAGATTTAAAATAAATCAACTACTGCTGATAGCAACCAGCTCTGCCGTGCAAAAATCGTCACTCGTAATTACCGGTCACTAGATAGTATATAGTAAACACGTGCAGGTGTACGGTGCAAATGATGGTGTCTGACGATCGTGACAGAGAACGTCTCGTGAATCTCGACTTCCCGCTCGTATTTCCTTCCCGATTGATTCCTCGGAAATGGCGGGCATAAATCTCGTTACTTTTATCGATGAAAATTCCGCAAAAGATGATTGCGGAAGTTTTCAGTGTAAATCACGATGATAACGCAACATATCTCCGCAAGATATATAAATAGGAAAAGGGTTAAATTAATCGGTAATTGCCACACTTTCGTGATATTTTGAACATTCTTTATTTTCATTTGCGTCAAATACATTTTTTATTTTTAATTAACAGCTTGGTGCGAAAAAAATTATTTTTGCCACTTATTATTAAGCAGCAAATTACTTTTCTCTGCGAGTTTTCTTGGATGTTCTGTCGTGAATTCTTCTCATTAAAGTGCCTGTGCTGGTGTCGCGAGCTATTAAAGAAACTTTCGCGATCTTTTACGACACATTGGCGCGAAACGGTAGCTCGTTTACGGATTCCAAGGATTTTTTGCTATTTTCCTTGCGTGTCTTGCCCTATGGATATTTGATCGTAAATATCGAATAGATTGAATTACTCGTTTCTGTGTAATGTGCGATGGTGGCAATTACGCACGTTGGATCATCGGCATTCTATAATGAGGTTTTTCGATTACACTCATCGCCGTATCGTTTGTGTTCTTTTTTCTACGCTCGCGAAGCACGCTTTTCGAATCCACGTGATATTACTTCATCAAATTTTTTTACCGCGTGTAAATTGCGCACTTTATGCGCCGAGATTTTTGTAGACGTACAGAAGATTGCATATTAATTTCGAATGAGCTTAAATAGCGTTGTTTTGCATGCAGAAATCCTGCCAGACAAGAATAATTACCACTTCTATAAGCAATTACATATACGTACAGACGATCTCGGAATAGTGATTCGGCCGTGTCTGATAAAGAACGATGAAAATAATAATATAAGGAAATTTGGGAAAAAAATGGAAAGAAAAATACATTTTTATGTATGTTTTACAATACATAATTTAAAATATTTCTAATCATGACACTTATTAAAAATATATTTTTTATTACCATCGATTTGCACGAGAAAGAAATCTCCCGGCGTTGTGTGCATTTCTGGACAGATGCAAGCCAGCGTCGTGGACGATATATCGAAACTGTCCCGTATTGGCGCGTAAAATATTTGACGGCACAATGAGCAGACGGCGGTGACTCGCAGAAGGCATCTCATGCGGCGAGCCACGGTACACCGCGTTATTTACGCAACATACTTTAGGATCCTATCTATAAAATACCGCGCGCGAATCCGTTCGCTCGCTGCTCTCGAAGGAGCCGAAGAATACTCTTCCTTGTGCCGGGCCGACGTTGTGCGTAAACAACTCGATATATCGCCCGCTCGCAAAGTCCGGCCGATCATCCGGCGATTTTTAATCGTTCACGGTTGCGCGCCTCGCGCAGCGTGAACCTAATCGTTCGCCGCGATTAATTCGCCGCTAATAGCGCCCGCCGCTCTCACGCGGATGATGTTTTTCTCGTTTCGCAAGAGCTCCTTTAATGCACTCACGTCTTTTTGTCGGAGATGCAATATTCGCGATGATTATCGCGAGACGATTGTCCGCGCCGCATAAAATTTCGCCCTCATTTCCTCGTCGACAAATCGGCCATCGAATAATTCTCTCATCGCTCTTCGATCGGAGCGCGCTTGCGATTTTCTACTTGTGCAATATCGATTATGTCATTACGCCGCGATTCTTTCCCTTATCGGCGCGTAAACAGCCATAATCGACGCGATTGTTTCTCATAATGCTTCAATGCACGGTGGCTCAACCGGGACTTGGCATTATAAGTTCTCTCATGCATTATATCGAAACTTGCTTAACAAAAACAAGGATACACGAATATATTTAGCTTATTTAAAGTTTTTTTATTAAATATTCATTTATTGATTTATTCATTATATTACATCGTACTGTTATTTACACAGGTATACTTCGCATTTCTGAGCTGCATCTATCATTGAAAAATATTGTGATGTTATATCTTTACTCAATAGCCTTGCATTGATCTTATCTGTTTGAATCTTTGCCGAACATGCTTAAAGATGCGATACCATCGATTCCCCGAATTTTGCTCTCTTGAGAAACCCATGGATAGTTTGGAGAACGTCACCGCGTGGCCAGCGGTAGCCCGCGGCGTAAAGTACAAACGTGGGCCGCGGTGGATCGTATATATTCGCGTTGCAATACATAGTGCATAAGAATGTGAACGCAAGAGCGAGATATACCGCACTATTCCTGGCACCGGCCTTTCTCGCAATTCATTTGCATGCAAGAAGTTCGCATGCTCCGTCGTCGCCGTCGCCGCCACCGTCGCCGTCGCCGCCGCCGCCGCCATTGCCACCATTATTTTTATTATTATTATAAAGTGCATGTTTCCTACCCTCGCGTGCGCGTTACATCGTACTGTCCACCGGGTGGTTTACAAGCACTATAAGTTTTATCGGGAGGGTCGCGGAGGAGTGTTCGTCTATTTTTCCTGTCGCACGGCGCGAACCTCCGTATTTTATTGGTCGATGCCGTTGTAGCGTTCGGCAAGAGACATATTTTCGATGTGTGGGGCGGTGGTTCATCACAGGGTATCGCGTGTTCTCCTCCTTGGCTTGTACTTTCACGCCGGGAATACGTCGCCCATGAATCTTCCTGTCCGCATTCACGAAAATAATTAATTGATTCGATGATCGACACCGCGTCTCCAACAATGTTGGTACATCGTTAGTGTCTGTTACTTTGATATGTATCGCAATAGCGACGGAATGTCAATAGTAATTGCACGCGCGAATAATGACCAATTACGCGAGGGGATGACGAAACCTGGAATAGGTAAGGACGTAAAAGATGTATTTGATTAATTATATGAATAGTACTTTGTATCACATGACTTTTCAGTCTAAAATATTTATTGAATTTTAATAGTATCTTTGTATTATAATTAGATATACATGCATCTATTATATACATTTATCAATGTTATAAAATTAATTCTTATCTAAAAAATCTTGATCGCGTTCAAAACTTTTCTTGTCACAATGTTACGGATATAATGCATGCTTATGGCGAGAAGATTAACGTTTATGTATTGCGTAGGATTAATCGTTGACGACTGCAGTCGGGGCGAATACCTTCCCCCTTTTATTTGCGTCGATGAGCAGGTGCGTTCTGGTTGCGTAGCACGTCTACTCGCCCGGAGGTATTAAATGCGATATTGCGGATTGCGCGAACGAGCGCGAGAGACGTTGACAAATTTCGAGTGAGTGAAGGCACCATCCCGGCAGCATCCCGACGACCACGCACGGTCCATTGGGTGAAAGCTGCATTCACATTCACACCGCCGCATTTCGCATCATGGTAATCGTGCGTCACGAGAAGCGCCCGGAGCCAGACGGCCGTGTGCATCTCTCCGTGCGCATCTCGCCCACGAAGATGCAGCGAGGTGAACGCCATAAACGCTACAACTCGAGTCGATCGATCGAGAGGCGTGCGAGACGTAAATCGCGACACGAATTGGAAAAGAGAAAAGAAAATTTCCCCCGCGAAAACCGAGCTCCAAGCTGCACACAATGGAGATTTCCATTCCGAGATTCTACATTCGAGAGAAATGAGTTTTAAGAAAAGGATTATTCTCGATATATTATATGTTTGATATAAGTGTGCCGCGCGAGGAGAAGGGTGTAAGGATAATTACGCATTGATGGTAGATTACAATTGAAATGACTATTAAAGATACAAATTGAAGCTGCGTACGAAGTGCGAGCGGCGTAAGATAGTTATCGAAGATTACAGCCGAGTTTGCGTCTCGCCATAAACAAGCAATTACGATAATATCGTAAGTAAATTTTTGAAAGTTTATCATTCAAAGTATAATTATCTTTTGATTTTTTGCAAAAAGTTGATTTCATCTAATCTATTATAAAACACACATTTCGTGTTGCCTTCAAGGAGGAGTAAACTCGTTTTAAACTACTTCAAATTTTTTTTTTAATTATTACGACATTACAAGGTTACAACTTCGTAAAAAAAATCTATTTAAAATCTTATGTTGCGAATTTTTTTTTTTTTTGTTTAATCTTAAGACTATACATTGAAAATTTCCATTGAAAGGGAATGCTGTCTGAATTGTCTCGTTTTTCCGTCAAGGAACAAGTGTTTCAAGAAGACGATACGCGATACGAAACCTTTAGTTGGGTGTGTAAATTGATGGTCACGTGCGTATATAAATCGATGGTCACGTGCGTGTGTACATGTGTCGCACGTGTGTAGCACTCTCGCACATTTGCAGTGAGAGAAACAGTCAGGCCAAGTAACTGTACATCCCTGTTCGCGAGTTACAAAGCTATTCCGAACGACAGAGAGAGAGAGAGAGAGAGAGAGAGAGAGAGAGAGAGAGAGAGAGAGAGAGAGAGAGAGAGAGAGAAGAGAGAGAGAGAGAGAGGCATCTAAAACCTGCTTTTATCAATTTTGCCGAGGTTTACGGTACTCTGAGTGACGTCTGCTTAGATGTGGGCAAAGTGGGCCATCTATCGTTTCTTTTAGAAGAGATACTATTTTAATCCGACTCTCTTTAAGTAGAATGAAACTCTAACAGCCAAAGTAAGATCACTGTCATATCTCTCGTGGCTCTAAAAAAAGCATAAAAAAAAGTAGAAAGTTAATGTCGCATCTTTAAAAAAGGCCAGCTGTTAAAAAATAGCAATCGTAAAAATTGCCATTTATGTAAAAAAACGGAAAAATTATTTTGAATTATTTAAAATTTTTAATTTTAAATATATATTGTTGCATTTTTAGCAAGCTCGTGCATATAGCAAGATATATTTCTTTTTAAGTTTCTGCTAAAACTAATTATTGATCTCGTTTGAGCAGATTTATCGTAAAATTTGATGTTATCATTATTGATATTAATTACTCACGCATTCCGGGCGCGAGCAATTAATAACGAATAATCTTTGACATCTAAGGATGACTAGTATAAAAGATGATTTCCTCGTAACGTATTATATTTCAATCGTAGGCTGCCTCTTTCGCTTTCTCAACCGGTATATTTTTCTCGCTGCTATCTTCCAGAAGGACAATCCATTTCGCCGTACAGAAATCGTAGATAACCGCCGGCTAGACGAATGACGCGTTCCTCGGAGATTACTAAGCGGTACGCTTAGTCGGGCCCTTCTTGACCACCTTCTGCATGGACGATTTACCACGTATTATACTCGAGGCTAGAAAGTGTAGGTTCGGCTTTGTTCTGCGCTCGTCGGCCGGGCGGGAAACGAGCAACAAATCATATCGACACGGACCCGTACTCGGCATTTCTTCATTCACCTCCCACATTCCCGATCGAGTCCGTCTGTGTCCTTATCGGCGTATCTCGCGATGGAATAATTTCCCGGCGTCTTCATATATATATATATATATATGCATCTAAATATGTGTCCTTACGCGTTAATTTGTATCCTCGCGGCGCAATGATTAATTAGCGCGAGTGCGAATGCGGGAGAAATTCTTGACTTTCAAAGCAAAGCAAAGAAATAAATCGACGCTGATGGCTTTCTTTGCATATTGGCGAATAAATTTTAGTAACTTTGTTCTCTTTGTATATAGAATAGTTACACAGCCTCCGCTGTTAATAATCATAAAAATGATAATAAATAAGTAATTGCATTAGCACTGCAAAAAATTAAGAAGAAAGTAAGATAATAAAGTCTTTATTTTGCTACAAGATATTTATTTTGTAAAACGTGTATAAATTTTATATCTTTATTTTACCAGAAACAAATAAATCGAGGAAAATCTAACTGACTTATATGTATGGATATCGTGTTGCATAAATTACTCTCTTTGTAATATTTTATTTTAATGTATCTTAGATAGTTAAATTAAGATAACGTTTAGTGACGCAGTAACTGTCACTGTCGTTGGTGTACGCGTGTGAAATTATAGCGACGCGAAACGAATTCATGTCTAGTCGCCGGCTATGAATAACGACTGTCAATAAACGCGTGGGCGGATTGCACGTCCTTCCTCAACGTTGATATTATGTTAAACGTTCATTGTCTCGCACGGATGCGCACATTCTTCGAAGAATTCGACATACTTTGATGCTCTCGCGTTCCCATAATAGTCTTCGTAGAAGCCAGACAGAGGGAGAAAAAGAGAAGCAATTTACGCGTGTCGATAGGTTTGCCTTGAAGTTCATTTCGCGAACTCGATCGGCACGGCCTTAATGAAACGACCGAGGATTTTTCTCCATCGTATTATGTTATGGTCCGGCGTAACTGCGGACCATAATGCGGCCATGGTATGCGCGTTATTACTTCGAAACATGATAAAAGCGCCGGTGAAAAGATGGTGAACAAATAAAATCAACATTACGCTGCCGCGCTGTATAATGGGAGATCGACATAAAGATTCGGAAACATTACCAATGCTTCTTTAATCCTTGGATCAGCTTTAATTTATTATTTAAAATTGCATAAAATTGTGTAAAATTTTTTATATTTCTACAGTCTTATGAATCATGTATAATTTTATGCACATTGGCACAGATAAATATTTGATTACGGAATCATCTCTCCAGATAAATAAATCGTCGAATGATCAAGATTTTATTCATACGAATATAATAGATATACGATTTTTAAAATTCGACCGAAAACTCGGGTATTTGAATCTGCTGCGGCATTAATCAAAATTATAGATCACATCGTCAGGTGATGAAGATAAGGGAAGAACGAGAGTGGACTGTAAAGCTGTGGAAAATAAGAGGAGCCCGTGTAGCTCAGGGTTGTTGAAATTTATTTGCGATCGTGCATATAAGATACAGCGGTTCATTGCAATAACACTTCTTCTAACAGGTTCTCTTGCTCGTCCGATAAAATCATCGACGGTCGCGTTGCGCCTTTTGCAACGCCCTGTACACACATCGTGCTTCCTCAGTTCGGATTTCTCTTAATAACGCCATTAACGATGTCGCCTTGCAGTATCGAGAACTTCTTTACCTACTTACATCTAGTTCTTTCTTCTTTTCAAGCGTTGTTTCTATCAAAATGTCAAATCATTTTTCTCTTTTAATTTTTATGCGAATTTTTCTCACCTTCCTCGCGCGATTATTGATTTCTTGTCTTCTCGCCGACATCGGTTGTCTTTGCTGCCGGCAAGCTTTTCGAATTTGGTATCGCGTTTTCGTCAGCGCGAGGAATACGTTCTGGTGCATTATGTGGACGTGCAACTGCGACTCTGCAATTAAGTCGATCTTTATTCGCCTTTCGACCTTTCCGTTATTTGCGGTTTATGTAGTAATAATAATTTTAAAGGCTCGCGAGTGAATACATTGTATTTATTTAAGAATGACTCGTCTTGTAATGCAATATCATATCGGGTATGCCGAGATTTTACTTATATTAAGAGTATCTAAAATAGCATAATTAGAAGATGCTAATTAAAATTTACGTTTATGCGACGCGGCGGCGAATCGTTTGAAAATTCGATGCAAAAAGAAAAACACTCTCGTCCGTCGTCCTTGTTGACATTTTATGGTCTTTTGGAACGATAATTTGTAGCAATAATTACGTACCTAATCTGCCTGTTCGATTTGTTTGTCGTCGCGAATATACGTTTCTATATTCTAAAATCTCATTAACTTCACGTTAATAATATTGTCTGCGAGGACGGCGGGGGGGAAATGTGCTCGAACAAGGGAACGCTAATTGCAATTTACCGTAACCGGGTTAAACCTCGAACAAACGAGGAGGCTCGAGGTTCGCGCTAACATTTGCGATTATCTTAAAATTAACGTCTATGTTACCGATAGGGGAGTGTTCTTCGTAAAAGGCAAGATCGTTCGCGAATTTTTGCGTCTCTCGGCGCGATAACGAAGTCGTTACACGCGTGGCATTAAGTGTCGTGACAGCATGGCGCTACCGTTGCCGGTTATGTGTTTCTTCATTTTTAACGACGTGATTCACATTTTCACGCGACGTTAATTGTTACGAAGGTGTGAAGCTTGTAATACCAAAGATTTTTTTATAATTGTCATGATTTATGTTTATATGTTAATATAAATGTCAGAGAGATGCATCAGAACTGATGTTACAATTATGATCCTCTGTGTCTAAAGATGTCAAATTGTGAGGTATGAATATCGCCGCTTTATATGTTTTGCAACTATTTTTCCTTAATTATTTTTTCTACAAACAAAATGCGAGATTTTCCTTTCTTTAATCAACCGCAGGGATGACTGATTCGTAGTCATGTGGGTTTAGCGAACCCACGGATCCGAGCTCAATGCATTCTGTGTATGGTATGTAACACACATTTACATCCATTTATATGTTTTTTTCCATAAATAATATTGCAATAAACGTTTAAGGAAAATTCGAAATTTCAAAATAAGTTGAAATTGAATTTAAAAATAATACTTCGTATTAAAATAAGAACGAGAATTATGTGTATTTGACATGTGTAGAATAGGAAGCTAAAGCTTTTTTTTATTTACATACCTTAGTTTTAAAGAGAAGATTAATTGTGTGTATTTTCTTGTTAGATAGAATCTCTAGGATAATAACGCGCCGAGAGCTATCGGTGAACGTTCGAGGAGCAGGACAAAGCGCACGCGGTTCTCGCGGTTGCATTGTCTCGCGGTTTATTAGTATTCTTGCTTTTTTTTTGCCGCAAGGTCGATAATTATTATTGAATCAAAGAGGACGACGAGGCCGCACGCGCATGATGAATCTCCTCCTCGAAGTCGGTTTTTTGCAGTCATGTGCACCGCCTCTCTCGGTGTCGAGAAGTCGGATCGAAGATCCCCTCCGGGAGATGTTCTCGCGCGGATCCACAAGTACAGAGATACAAAAGAGAGATAAAAGGACGTGGCACGTCCACCTCCGACGCATCCTTGGAAATAATCAGCCACTGGACGTATGGCTTTCGGTTCGCGTCAACGTCGTCGGTTTTTCCGAAGAAATTCGCAAATAAGGTGAATAAATCACCGTTGCGAATAAATTCGCGCGATTATCGCGCGCGTCGTGAATTTCGGTGAATTCCGCGTGGAGGAAAAAGTTTCACGCACGGCGTGAGCGACGCCGAATTGCTTGTAAAACGCACGCGATTGCAAAATTAAACGGTGGTTTATGTCGCTTGCGCTTGCGGTGATAATGAGAGTCCACGCAAACAAGGGGATGTTTCTCTAAGGACGGTAATATTCGTAAAATGAATTATGCATGCCTTTTATAGCTTGTCGATTATATTTTCTAATGAGCTATATTTCATTTATTATGCTTAGATAAATTTTTCAGATAGACTTTTTCGTAGACACAGGTTATTCGTACGCATTTTAAATTTCAATTATCAAAAAGCAAAAGATTTTAAATAATTATATACAATGTTTGCTTGTGAAACAGGAAAAAAAGACACTTCGATTATTTTCTATAATTTATAATTATTGTACAGCAAAAAATTATAAGAGTGTCATATTTTTTTATACAAATACCTTGAGAATGTTACGTCAGTTTTACTCGCGCATTCTAAGTGTATATTCTCACGAGAACGTCTCGGAAGGCCGCCTGCAAAGGCAGGAAGCTCTGTGAGACCGGAAGAGATGTTTTCTGACCAAACACTGACGAAGGGGTTCGCTCCATAAAATACGACGCTTTTTGCTCGGCACTCGGCGGTCTCGGAAAAATCCTGTAATGCGTGCATCCGCCGTAAAATTTCATGCAAGGGGAAACAACAGAGGGAACTCGCAAGGCCCTGCCGTCGAAGAAAGGTTACTCTTTCCGTAAAATATTATATCCTGCTCACGATCGCGCCTTATCGCCACAGTATGAACTGCCGCTTCCGCCATTTCTCTGCAACCAGAGAAGTTTTGCTTAATTAAGGATAGCGTCCTGCGTTAATGACCACCATTAGCTCGCGGAAGTGAAAAATTAGAAAGTTGTCCGAGACCATTATTACTGGTAAAAAATAGTTTTTGGCATAACAACTACTTTGATATTTATCATAATTTGTTTGACGTTATAACGAAATAGAAAATTAAAAATATTAATTTAATATTTTTTTTTTTCAAATTGTTTATTGATTGAAGTGAAATTGATGAAGATAGGAAAATATACATTTTTCTAATTTTTTTATTTAAAATATATACACATTGGATACATAATAGGTGTAAATGTAAATTTAAAATATTTTCTCAATATATTAACAGGGTATGGCTTAACTCTAGCGTTTCGCTTGCTCTTAGCTTTCTGGTTATCTAATGCGTGTCAAACTCTTGTCTGGCATCTCTCACTGAAGCGCGAAATGTAACACGAAACAGCGCTTAGCGAGCGTTTGTTGCATAAAGCATTACATGCGAATCATTCCGTTGTCAATCTCGTTACGATTGACCGGTTTACGAAACTGCAGCTCCTGAATGTTGATTATGTATACTACGTGACTTTTAACTTTCAGGTCAAGAATTTTCAAGACATAAAAATAATGGTGTTAAAAGAATTTATTATTATAATCATTTATCGTCATTATAATTTTTATTTCTATGATAATTAATTGGAAAATACAAAAAGCTATGAAAAAATTGCAAAAATTTTAACTGTATTAAAGAATGAAAAAATGAAGCGTAAGATAATTGCAAAACGCTAAAGAAGACTACAGAATAATACAATCATTTTTCTCAGGAAACGAAACCAACGGTTTGTTTCTTTTTTTATTTTCTTTCTTCACTTTCTTTTATTATTTATTATTTTGGGAAATTATTATCTTCTTCTTTCTTCTCTCGAAAAACTCAGGAAATTATTGAAACCGAGCCGCTCCCGAACGGCTTTTATATGCGAAGTTGCATGCGAAAATTGCAGACGATGTGCGGCAGTGAATTACAAAGACTCGCGTTTGTTCCCGTTGGAACAGACCCCATTTCTTCTCTCGCGGTGGAAACAAAAAATCGCGGTTAGGTTACCGCACGTGAAATCGTCTCGTGCCTGACTTTACTGCCGTACTCCGCTTGCTCTCCGAGACTGGCCGTCCGAGACGACCGATTCTTTCTCTCCTCTGACGGTTTTATGTGTCTCTAATGGAGCTTAAGTTGCGCACTATCGGAAGATCTACGATCCCTCGGGCTGGCTGACAGTTTTAAACTGAGCCTCGAATATTTCATCGTTTGGGTCTCTTTTGATTTCCTATTGCAGTTGTTTCATTTATGAGAGATTTCTCAGATTACTTTAACAGATATATTCGGCGATAGGTGATTTTAATTTTTATCGTGTTCAGAATTACATAAGTTTAAAATTTAAGAATAAATCAGATAGGTACAAATTTTCCTTAATAAGTTATCCCTTAATCATCATTAGTGATTATTGTCTTCTCTTACACACTCTTAGTTATGTAAGATTAAAAAATACATAACTCGCGAAATTACCGATAAATGCAGAATGCTGATCGAAAATTAATCACGAAATCGGCTGAAACTCGCGAAAAATACCACATTCTCTTTGAGCGGCGCATTCTAACCGGCAAAGCGAGGCCCGTAATTTCGCGTTAGCAGAATCGGATTCTTCCTTTTCTCCTCTTCCTTGATATTCTCGAGACGAAGAGGTGAGAGTGTTTCTACCAACCCACCTAAAATCAGTAATTCCGATCCGTCTCGGTTGGAGTTACTGCAGGGAGGTTCATTATCGTCCACCGCCGTCGTGGCTTCTAATTGCCTGCATCGCTGGACCGAAATCGATTCGACCTCGCTACACAGATGAGATAGAGTGCGATCCAGATAGAGCTTCTTCGCTCAACACTCTGAGGAACGATCTCATTAAGACCGCGTGCACATTGATGAGTGAGCTGCAATGGGAGAAATGAGTGAGCTCGCTTATTAAACAAAATTCAAACACGAGTAATTCAATGAGCATGTTACATCTGAGTAGTAATTTTACATTGCGAAAGGTTTATTTTGTAGTGCCTTGAATCGAAAGTAAAATCGCAAGAATCATTATTTTTTAATGAAAAAGAATGCAAGGAATACGTGAATAAGAATTTTAATATTTAAAAATATAATTAATTATTATAAATATAACGAGGTGAAAGAGGCTTTTAAAAAAACTTGTAGGTTTTTGCAGCTTATTTACAATTCAGCTCAATTATCTATCTCATTCCGCTTTTCAATATGCAAATTACAGAATTGAGTTTTTTACGTAGGCTCCTGCCTATTAAATATAACTGACTATTTAACATAATCGATAAGAACCTCCCATTATGCGTCACGCAACTCGTCATCGATGACAATAAATGGCACTTAAGTAAATCTCTTTTGATCGTCGGCGATCCAGTTCTCGCGCTTTCGTAACCACGGACGATCTCACTGCCGATCATTCGCGAAGGCTGAGTGATCAATTAATGGTTAATTCGTGCGTGGTGATTAGGAACGCCTCAAGTTCTTCTTGCTCTGATTCATTTTCCTTGATTCACGATACACAATAACAAAATTTGTATTGCACATCTTCGTGTTTACCGTGACAAAAGTTTATTATTTTAAATATATTTTTAATGATCTTAATTTATAATTTATAATGTATGCATACATGAATTCGGGTGATTTTCTAATTACACATTTAATTTCAAAACAGTGTGAATTTTATTTCTTCTAATAAAAAATTCGTTTTCAACACGTACTAGCTTAGGATTACGATAATACGAATTTTCGTTTCGAGTTTTTCAATTTTCATGTCAGCTATTAGACGATTCGAGTTTGTCAGGTTTCGATATCGAATTAATCCGCGCCTCGTGATGAGCCTGACTTTCCATGTGATTTATAACCGGTCGTTTCATCCTCGCTGCAGCGACGACGTTGCAACGAGGGGCTGAATTGCCGTCGTTGAGGGATTCCGATGTATAACACGGCGCACATACCGGACGCTACATGTTCGCCAGGAAGAGCAAAAAAATAATCCTGCGAGGAAGAAGACTCGCATCTCTTCTTCTCTTTCTCTCTTTTGAGAAAGAAACTCCATATCATGGTTCGCGAGAGCCACTGGTTTTCTACCGCCATCACATCGACTTTGGCGCAACTCGCATTAAGATCATTAATGACGCGATTAAAATTTATGCTGTGGAAAATTTGTATCCGACTGCATGCGTGTTCGTAATCAGATTGCAATAGACATTTGGCGATATTTCCTTCGGCTGTGAGTGATGATTATTGACAGTTTGAAATGAGAGACGATTCGATGAACCAATGACACAATAAATTATGAGATATTTTATCTTGAACAGGTTGTAATTTTAACTCATTGGAATCTCGTTGCAACGAAGAGCATTAAAGTTGAAAACTCGTCATATCAAATTACAGACATTCCAGAAAAAGAACGTTATTTTCAGAAAAATATATTTTTTGCGTTTTCAGTGATTAATAATCACTGATGAATAATATCTTTAGAATATTTTATTTTCTTCTTTAATTATCAATATTCGTTTGCAAAGATTACGATAGTTAACGATCTCGACTTGTTTTTGTCGTAGATATGGTTTCTTTTTCTTTTGTAAATATCTTCTTGCACATAGATAAAAATAAGAGCGATGGAAAAAGCTCTCAGTTAACTGACTCTTCGCACGGTGAGCCGCTAACAATGTTGAACGGCGATCAACCACGAAGTCGACCGGATACGAGTACTTACTCATTCTCGTCTGACTGACTGCAATCTCTCTGGTTCTCTCAATACTTGATTTATAGCATGCGTGGCTTTTTGTTCGTATCGTCCGTTACCCATCTCGCGTATGTCGGAAGAGAGGCCACTGGTCTTCTCTACGAGTATACAGGGTGTTACCACATTCATTTGTTATGAACGGATCTTCTATCAAAGAAAAATGTATTCAGGTGAAGAGAATTGCAAACAACAATATATATTTAAATATTCATTTCTTATTTAAATCATTTTTATTATCGGCATTTATTTTCGAAATTATGTCAATATTTATTTGAATAATTATATAAATAAATAGTGTTGTTGACATACTTGAATATTACACAAATAATTTATTATGAATAATAGATGATATTCGAATTAGTTATTATAAGAAATTTTTAGCGCCTCAAGGATAAAATCTCGAAGTTATAACTGGGGAAAGAACACCCTGTATACGCCGTGCAGATGAGCGAAACGGAGCGAATGGACGGACGTTACGGATCGGCGATGTATCCTGAAAAAAAAAGGAGTAAAGAAATCTCCGCCGCGGTATCCGTTCATCTCCTTAATCATGGCGGGGCCCGTGTTCGGCCTCAAGGGGTCCGTTCTGTTTCGCTCCCTCTTTCCCCCGTGCGGCGAAATAAATAAGCCGGCCGCGTATGCGTTCGTCCGTGCACAATGCGCCGCCATTTGTCTCGGCCGGTTCGTTTATTTGGCGCTTATTAATTTCAACAACGGGCCCAACCCGCGCGAGACCCCCGGTGATTAAGCTGGGTCCGGCCCCGCGAACGGGACGCCCGGCTTGCATCGCGGAGACTTCGTCGGGTTCTTTTCTCCGGGGCCCGCCGTCAGCCGAAAACCCTTTTGGATCCGCGCGGTTTCACTCGTGCGTGGAATTTATGGTGACGTCCTCGGCGGGAGCTCGACGGTAGCAGGTTTCGATGTCGGTCTGATTTAAATTATGAATAGAATGAATGATTGTGGCGTGGCGCGGAATGCAGCGTCTAACTTTAGATTAGTCTAGTTTTGCCGTCTAATTATTATAAAAACAAATGTAATCCGGACTGATTAGAATTTAAACGGTATTGATACTTGAACTGCTTGTCAGGAACCAGAATTTCTTAACTACTTTTCTTAATTATTTCCGTCGCTCGAGTACTTACTTTGACGTTTCATAATTCATATTAATATTATTTAATGTCTAAGTAGAAAATAAATTACAATGTAGCCAGAAATTCTGGTTACTAACCAGCAGTTCACCGGTATTAGATTCTAATCAGTTTGGGTTATGTTTGTTTTTATAATAATTAGGTGGCAAAACTAGTTAATAGAGAACAGCATGACTCTGCTGTTTGCTTCTTCTAGATTTATTTTTAACAAGTCAGGCGCAATTATTAAATAGAAGTAATAGAAGTTTTTATTACTTTTTTATTACTTTTTTTATATTTCGTAATTTTTTTTTTAATAAAGATTAATGGTTTTCTATTTATTTATTTCTATTTATTTAGAGGGCTTTCTATATCTTCCAAGACATTTTAGAATAATCTACATGTTTTCAAATGCCCTCAACATGCCATTTGCCAAATTTGCATCAGAGCGAGCATTATCATATAAATAAATCGAAGTTGTTTGTATGCATCAAGTATTTTACGACGTGGTATATTGCAGACATTTGTTATTTTTAATTTCGCAATATAGCTCATGGGATTACAAAAGCTACTCGTATAATATTCCTTGTCTTAAAGAATTCGTCTGCTTTATAAACACATTTGTTACGACTATTTCTCGCAGTAATGAAATTCAAAAAGAGAAATTTCTTTCTCATATCAAATCATGTATCTCCTCGTAGCATATCTGAATGTCGGTCAGAATCCATGATTGAAACGAGAAGAGTCGCGGATCGTTGACATCCATTATTATTGATTAATAGATTGTGCTTCTCAGATTCGTAGTGTTTTCCATTAATCACTGCGAGCAAAACGAAGTAAAGTAACGTCGGGATAATATAAGTAATGATAGAATGCGAGTAAGATTAATGTAGATTCATGAACGAACAGTTTGTTTAATTAAGCTTATTATAGAGGATGACAGTACTTTTGTTTTAAAGCAATCGAAAACAAATCTTGTTTTCGTAAAGGATGATCATAAAGCATCAAAACATCATGCTTACAATAATCTTTTTTTTTTTTAAATATGAAATATCTTCTTAAAGAAGATGCAAATTTAATGAAAATTTTATAATTTGACTTGCGATAAAATATTAACTTGCGATAAATATTTATGGAAACGTGATTATAGTCCAAACTAGTAACTTTTTAAAGCGAAAGTCATTAATTAAAGTACACATTCAAGTTTTAACGAAGGGTTTGGTAAAACTCGATGGAAGAAGAATCTCTTCCCGTAGGACATAAGGATAAAGGGGAATGGGAGATTCGGGAAGGTACATGTGCTTCGTTATCGATCCTCAAGTTGCTCCTTTTTTTAACCTTTCTACACCCACGTATCCACAGAGTAATCTTACCAATTGCTATTAAAAGCCTAACACGATGCGATTTATGTTCTGATGTGGCGCATTTTATTTCAGCCGGATGGTTTAACGTTAAGAGGATGTAAGTGCCGAAAATGTAATTTAGGCAGACAAATGACGGTTCAGGCATGATATATTAGTGGTAATTATAAGACCTGTCCATGAGCACGCTGCATAAAATATGTCATTATACAACCATCTTATTTTTCATTTGCTTAACAATTCATGATGTTATTGTTGAAGAAAATATCATTTAAATTTGGTATAACATCGAATTTATTTGTTTAAAAAATTATAAAGTTGTAGCATTTGATACTTATAGACCTTATTTTGTCTTTACAATAAAAAAATAATAAATTAAAAATAGATAAAGTAAATATTGAGAAAAGTAAATATTACAAAATATTAGAAAATAATTAGAATAATATCTTTGTATAATATGTGGAATAGATTAGATATTATTATTATATATATATATATATATATTATAATCATTTTATTTATTTATAATGTTTATTTTCTAAAATATAAACATAAATATAGACATAAAATATAGACATCTGATAAAAGCAAACATATGATATTTCGAGGAACCATAAAACAATCCCGTTATTACAGCTTTACTCGCCAAATCGCCTCAGGCAGATCCAATCAGTCACTCTCACGAAATAACTGAGCTTTTCTGTTGATAAGTGAAACGTTCGGATGGATTATTATCCGATAACTCGTCGCAGCACGACAGGATCGCAGCCGATAACAATAACGTACACGCGTCGCAATACTAAAACAACATCTGCCGCAGGCGGGTAATGAAAGTCGTGCCATGAATCCGAATTTACAGCCACGGGCCGCTTGCATGTTGCCCATAATCCATAAGGAACCGCCTCGCCGGCGTACTCTTCGTTCTCACCTGCTATTGCATCGACACGTTCCTGTCACTGTGAGTGCTATACACGCGGTCGTTAATCCGCTGACATATAGTCAGGAAGATTCTCTACAGCTGGGAATCGTATATTACAACAAGTTAGTTACTTGAAGCGTACGCCTGAATGCATAAAATAAAATTTCATTATTAATTCGAAATTAAATCGATTTGGACAATGGATTTTGGTTTTATTTAGAGATATAGCATATGTGTGCAAATTAAAATATATTATTTATACTGGTCTATAAAAAAGATATTCATACGACACATTTTGCAAAACTTTTTTATCAAAGACAAAGTGACATGCGGAGAATTTTTATTCTTTTTTAAAAGTTTGCTTTGAGAATAACTATGATACGTTGTGTTTAATATACTCATAAGTAGGTGCATGTATGTATTGGACAAGACATCGTTTCGAGAATGCATTTCCAGTTGCATCGGCAATCCCGAATGCAACTGCGCGGATGTATCACTGAATTGCTCGTAATATACATTCGCCACTCGAATGAGGCGTTATATACTTTTATCGTCGTCGTACATACGAGCGTACACGCACCACGCGCATATTTACTATATGCGATGGAATACGTTACGATAATCGCGTCGATGCAGCGATGCATCGTCTGAGATTGCATCATTTCGCTGTCAATTAAATTGAATTACCAAAAGATATTTATTTCAACATCCTTAAAGTAAAAGATTGCAATTTCCTCAAACATATATAAATCCAATACATCATTACGTATGTAAGTAAAAAATTTGGAGAGCGATTTTTTTAATACCCAAATTTTGAAAAATATATTTAAATTAAACTTGAATAAAATTTCATTTAAATTCTGAGAAATTCAAGGAACATCATAAAGTTAAGCGGTCAGGTGATCTTGTTGTTTCCTTGGTACTCGTCTCGTATGTCTCTCTTTTTCGTTGCGTTTTATGATTATTGATGTACAATAAACAACAGATGTACAGAATTTGTAGAATCGTACGTAACAAATGAGTATATAAACTTGTAAAATACAACACAGTATTTTCGTGAATTACATTAGATATGCGTAGTATTTAATATAATCGAATGTTATGCTATGAAGAATCTTATGAAGAATTAACGTTTTAAAATGATTATATCATTTTTTATATTGATAGTTTTGAGGAGATAATAAAAATTAACAAATAAAGGTATAATAAAATGAAAAAAAAACGAGCAAGATAATATAATACATAATATGTAATATAAAACAAAAGTGATAGATGATAAAATGTTTAGTAAAAAATTTCAAATAATTTGATAGCTCTAAATTATATCAAATTACTTGACGTCGCATTTTTCCGAAGAAACGATTCATTCACGTTCTCGATCGTTGCGCACGATTGCGCGTAACAATGTACTTTCAGGGGCAAATGAAATCGCATAACATCTCTGCTTTTCGCGGTTGCCGGAGAAACTTTGCACTTTCATATTGCTGGAATACGACTTGACCACATATAATTTTATCATAATAATCTTTTCGTGTCATGGACACCATAGTAATAATCCACAGTTATTTGCAATATTATAGCGCAATAATATCTGTAAAAATTTTGGATTAATATTGTGATTTGAAAAGACTTTGAGAAGATTATTTTGTCATTGAGAATGTTTAATATTTCAAGATTTCACGACTCAAGATATAAAATTTCATTGCAAATATTTTATACTATTTGCTCTTATATATAAGATGAGGTTTAAATCATTTATAAATATTAACCTTGAAAAAGCTTCTTTTTTGCTTCTGAAAAAAAATAATAATATATCAACTATGTCGTGGCATAACTATGATATATAATTTAAATATTTTTGTATATACGAAGCATTATGCACATATTTCTGTATATACGAAGCATTATGCACATACGTTATTAATAAATTAAAAGTCGTGATATAATATCGCCTCCGGAGGTATGTCCAAGGTGAATACATGTCAGAAAAGATATGCACTTTGCATTTAAGAATGAAATAAAAATTCTATGCAGGAAATTAACGAGCGATACAAATAAAGGTCGACGTGATAATCATATTGATCTATTCATACTTTGCAGGAAATTAATTATGATTAGATACTTGCTAGAGGGTAAGAAGGTTTTGAATAAATTATAGTTATCTTGCATTAGCATTGCCTTACTTTAGCGTACATTATGTTACATGACCATGAACGTGTAACCTCGAAAACTTTTACTATGCATTAAAATTAATTTTTACAAAGTATTCTCCGAGAGAAATACGTATCTTTGTTTTCGTTATTAAGATTTCTTGCTATAGTCTTATACATATGAATCTCAACATTTTTAAAATTAATAATATAAGATAATGCAAATTAATTTTACACACACACACACACACACACACACACACACACACACACACACACACACACACACACACACACAGAGAGTTTATGCGAGCGGAAAATAAGATACAGATCTTTCGTCTTTTGATATCTTTATAATGAATAACGCTTTATGATCCCGAAACGAAACAAGTTTCGTTATTGCCGTCATTAATGTCACGTGCATGCACATTGCGGTATTGCACGAATGCGGATGCAGTTTTGAAAATGCGTACAAGAACTCGCAATGCATTGCGACGTCTCGTCTGCATCCGCTCCGACGGATGTGTAATTTAAGAAATCTGTGGGCACAATTACATGTAATGTAACGTTACCATAATAAGGCTTTCAATTTCCGAGGCAGATATCAAAGAAATATAAAGATACTGTAGGAAATATTTTTGATACATTGTTTCTGTCTATGTGGATCTATGGAAGATTTTTACATTTAATAGAATTATGCTATTAATTAGGCTAACTTTATAAATAATTGTGTTTTATAGATATCTGAAGTGATACATTTAACATGCTTCTCTAGCTACTTTTTATTTATTTATGGATTGATAACATATATTAAATTGAAGAATTTCTCGTGCAATTTTTAATCGAATAACCAATCATTTATATATTTAATGATTATGATTAAGTATTCGATATTTATAGGATGTTTTATGATAAAAGTTATGAAATCAATGGCGTAACAATCCGGTTATTAATCGACGTGTACCCGTATTACGCGTGGGTGAAGTGCAGGAAATGTGGAAAGGTGAAGTGCGTAGCCGCGCAACAATAATCGCGTGCAATATTGTTGAGCATTATGGTGTTGCACGAAAGATGCACTTGACACTGTATGCTGGTATACGTGCGCGAATATATATACGTATTTCCTGCATATCGCGGGGGCGCGCGTTGAAAGATCGTTGATTAAATCCGTCGCGGAGAAGAATGTCTAATAATCTTCGCAATAAAACCAGACAGTCACGCGGAAAATCACGCGCGAGGACGCCGACGTTTCGAAGCCGGGACGTCGGAGATGAAACGATAGAAGAAAAGCGAAAGACGCCGCCCTAAGCGAGATAAGATGATAGGATCTTTTTTTCCTCCTCCCGCACGATAGTATTCGCCGCACATTATGCTAATCGGTCGTGGCGGACACCGCATGCTGCAATTTCGCATTGCTCGTGTGCCTACGGCGCGGTACGATCAACAAGCCAGAAATCATTACGCATGATCGCGTGGTTGCAGCACCCCGCGGCAGAGGTGTAAGCCGATATCTGCGAAAATGCATGTGTCGATCGTCGGAAAAAAAAAAATCGTTTGCAGTCGCGCTTCCTTTGAAGCGCAGCGAAAAGCGACGTGAAATTTCGTTGTCCACTTGATAAAATGAAATTTGGTAGAGATTTTATTCGTGTTACAGATCGATATCCATATCGTAAAATGTGCGTACGGAAGTTTGCCTGCAACGTTTTAATATCTCGGACAACATTTACGCATAGATATTATATTCATATGTGAAAAATGCAAAATATAAGCGTACCAATAATTTAGATTTGTAAGAATATAGATATGAAGAATATATTCTGTTAATTGCGATGTGCAGTCTTGACGAAAAGTCTCGACAAATTGCAATCGCAGATGAAGCGCGATATCTCAGACGTTGGATGCGCTCAACATGCGTATCTCTGCGTGCGTTATAATTCTCTATGTGCGTGAATAATATCGCGGTGCAACTTTGTAGACGTAATATACATTGTCATTTATTTATAGTTTATACTTAATGTTTATCCGTGTCGCTTCATGTGACAAACATTTTGTCACGCACGATAAGGAGCTTAGCTCAAATGCATTTCTAGAGTTTTAGATCATTATACTTAGAGGATTACATTTTAGATATTTATTATTACTGTTAATACTTATAGCTTTCTTAGATCGATATACTGCAAAAGAAGTCGTCTGTAGCAATGTACGTGACAATGAATACGCTAAATTTTATTCAGAGTTCAAATCTCGTCTAACTAGCTTAATAAATATAATTTATTTATACGTATTATTATTATTTATACGTATATATCATAAATTCATTGTAGAAGTAATATTTGCCGCGATAGTCATAGAACCGGCTGGGATAAAGCTCGCCATTAATTACCGGCATTAAATTATAACTCTAGGTTTTAATTGCGCTCATAAAATTACATCCCGCGTGCAATATTCCCATACATTAAAATGCTCTTCCGCGGTAGAAATTCCTGTGCGATGACTTTGTCGATACACGATGTATGCATCTGCAACATTGTGAGGTTTATAGTCGTCACATTGAAACGGCAATAAAGAAAATTTAAAGGATGCTGCAAAGAAGATATATATTGAAAAGTCTCTAAAAATAAATAAATCCTCGTTATATGCATACATTTTATGAAATATTTTAGAATTTATATTTAACTGAAGTTATCTCATAGAAAATGAGTTTAAAAACATCATTTAAAATAATTATGTATAACTTCTATAATTAATATCTTTTTCTATGACATTCGAAAATTAAAAATCCTTAACATTAGAAAACTTAATAAAATATATCGTCGAAAATATTTGTTATATCGATTTTATAACGCTTAAATTTTTTCAGAAATTTTTTTACATTTATTTGTTATATTTATAATTATATACATTTGGATTTTTGCATGGTTTTTAAATATTTAACATTTATAACAAAATAATCGTGTTTAGTTGGACAAGCATTATCGGCATAGTTAATCCCATCATAGATAGGCTTAGACATGTAACGTACGCATTCAACAGAACTTATTTATCTTCGTAACAACATTGTGCATTGAATCTTGTGTATGTATGCATGTATGCAGAATTTACGCTTAAAGATTGCTGCACGTAATCGAGTGTTTTTTTACATTCGAATGAGGTATATCCACTTAATAAATTTATACGTGTCTCGCGTGAAATAGCTATAATTACAGAGTACTGTGATTGGTTTTGGAAAGCTAATCGCAATATTTAAAGATGAGACTAATTAAGGTGCGATAGTACAGCAACTTCTTTCGTTTATCATCAAGATTATATTCTAAGATTGATTTTAATTTATTCATATTTGGAAACGGTAAAAAATAAAAATTTGCGAAAAAAATAGAAATTCTTCACGCAACACAGCTGAAAATTGCAAACCGAGATTGATTATTCTGAAACGTCTTGGACATTCCGAGTTTTCCATTATGGGCTCCTCGCGTAGTGACAGCGCAGCATAACGCTTCGTAATGAAGCGGTGAGGGATGCAGTTTTACGATGCAACTACCGGTTGCAACTGCAAACTCGCGCGTCGAGTATGCCGCAGATGCCCGGTTGACCTGAGCCATGTAACGGTTCTCGGTCGCGCGGCTTCCCGGTGGTTCCTCTTCGTTTTTTCGAATCTCGTTCGGCGAGATTTCTCAGGCCGTTTAAGCCGATTATTCAAGCCGGTTTGGTCGTTTCGTGCAACGCAAAAAGGAATCCGGGTATGCGCGCGTGCGCTTACCGGTGGTCTCGCGAAACGTTTGGCTCCGCAAAAAGTCGCCTTCGAGGAAGTGAACACCAGTTACTTGATAATGCGACGTGATTTAATTAATACGCCGTTATGCAATAAATGCGATGTGTCGCTATAAGGAAGCTCATGGAAGTTAAGTGACGCAAAAAATGCGTTAGGATATTTGAAAATCTTGAATCATAAAACTGTACTTAAAGGAGAACCGAGAGAGAAATGTAAAGAATATATATTTCAGATTTTAATTATTTTCTTTTAATTAATTTTTTGAATTTATTTTAGTTTAGTTAAAATTAAAAAAAAGATAATAATTTCTCAAATATTAAGAAGGATCCAGTATTTATGATACTTCAAAATTTTTATTTTTGACACAGATTCAAGAAGGATGATAAAATTTAATCAAAAACAAATCTTAATTTTTACAAACAAATTTCTTATATTATCAATGTTGAATTTATATTTAGATTTTACTATTAAATTTAGTAAAATAAATAAAGTATAATTAATGATTGACGTCAATGGAAGAATTGAAATGACGTTAATGGTACTACAAATTATTCCGATCTGCTTAGTAGCAATATTAGCATGCAATAAATAAGGCGCCGTTAAGAGCATGAAACTAATTAAGATTGCAAGGAAGAAAGGAGAAACTCGACGTGAAATAATGACAGGAAAGACTTTAGCAAGTTCACTCGCGGTTTATACAGAAGCAAATCGAAACAAATCGTATTGATTAGATCGAGTCGTTACTTTCTCGTAGAATTTTAAGAAGCGCTTCGTTGCTTTGCACTCGCGCCGAGGAAAGCTTCGTAATTCAACTCAATTATATCCACCGCTGTTTTTAGGATTTACCATGCGTTTTACGTTGCATGCTTGTGTACATTATTTTTTTATAGTGAAATAGCATATAATTTAGCAGAGCTTGTAATGGAAAATTAAAGGAAATGTAATATATAAAACAAAACAAGAAAAGATAAAAATATTAATGATTTGTGAAATTAAAATTGCAGTTTTAAAAAAACGGCATAAAAAATGCCAGTTTTAAATAAAATATTTAATATTTATTGAGTATATACGTAATTTTTTTTTGGGGGGGGGAGGAAAAAAGTAGTAAGATAAATTAGTATTTAAAATTTGTAAACTTTTTTTTAAGTCAGATTCTTCTTTCATATAATTTTTCTAAATTTGGCATAATAATTAGTTTGCGGAAAAATTAGCATTAATCAATCTATTTTTCTGTCTTTGTCCTTTTATCTATCGGAAAAGAAAAAAATTATTCGCTGGTAATTGAAACGCGCCGCTTTAATTATTCCCGAATACCACTCTCAATCTCATACCGCACGCTTTCCCCGTGGCGCACAATTCCCGAGGTGAGATACACCACACCCCATTCCATTAATGCATTAATTACACGCTGCAGTTAGCAATGTGTAATTGACTTTTGAGAACACCCAATGAATGAAAACAATTTTCAAAGGAGTGTTTACTTTTTAGATTTAACATGGGAACAAAAGTGTCATTACATCGATACATATATATATGATATATGCACGAAAATATTCTTTTTCACGATATTTTTTAACTATTATATTATTAGAAAAACATAATTAATTATATAATTATATAAAAATGTAAATTTATTACTCTATTATAAGTGTATATTTATTAATCCATTATTACATTTAAATTCGCAATATTTAAAACTCTAATTATCTCGATTATATTTAATTAATATTTTATTATTAACTAAATTTTAAATTTTAAAAGATATATTCTATTATGTGTGATCTATAGTAGTATTATCGACATTTGACGTATCAATAATCGAACGTGTAAATTGTTGCACGGCCGCGGGTCATGTCTGCTCATTTTCAATATTGCCTGAGAGATATAGAGGTGCTCGAAAATTGTTTCAGATTCCGCTTATTGCGGGCCGTACCGACCCTTAACCCTTAAATCCTGGCGTATCAAAATCTAATTGAGGGTTTGGTGGGATCGCCTGCAGATCTGGGGAACCGGGCTCCGATCGCGCGTAGGGCATATGAATTTTACGTCAGAACGCATCAGACTTGCAGCACGCCCATCCGCCTTTATTGCTGGGCGTTGCGACTGCATAAAACATGCAAATTTCTCAGCGTTTACCGACTTTTGTCCGCGACAATCTCGCGAAGAAATATTCGCGTTGTCGACAGCCTTTCGTTCGCTTTACATAGGGTGTGTATAAAATATGACGATATTCTGCATCGATTCGATGGAATTTTTTAAAAATGAAAACTGCGATTTAATCGAAGATTATTTTATAAGGAAACTTAAATATTTTTTGGTACAAATTAAGCTTCAGGCAGAAGAATATGTTTGTTGAAAAAGAACAGATTAGAGTTTATTTTATATTTAATTTCAAACGGATTTTAATTTAATCAAATTTTTATTTAATTGAATTTTTATTTTTGAGATTTAATTACTATAAGGTTTGCCAAAATAGAAAATTATAGAAAAGATGATGGCTAATGAAATATTTGTTTATTAGAAAAAGCTGCAAATTTCATGAAGATTATTGTCATATTTTTTAATATCAAGTTTTTTTTAGTATACTGTATATATCCCCTTCATGATGGTGCAAATGACGCTGAAAATTACGAGCCGGGAGTTAATGATCTTGTTAGTCATGATGTTTAATGTAACTTTACGAGCGATATATCTCAGCTTGTTACTTACAGTTTTTTATGTCATGGAAGTGCGATTTTTTTCAATCAAGTGGGTATGCCGAAATATTATAGTAAAAATATTATCTCATTATTTTGTGTAAATTACTCATAAATATTTTTCTAATCGATGATAATTTAATCTTGCTTATATTATATTATTATACTTTTCTTAATTAACATAATTCCAGTCTATATTTGTTTTACATTGATCTGAATTACTTTTATTTTTGAAAATATATGAAATTTATTTTATAGATCTTTTGTTAAAGAATATTAAATAATTGCGATGTAAAAACAGAATCATTAAGTTTTTCTTAAACTCTTAAAGAAGGAATGCTGTTGTCCTTATACAAAAGAACAACAAGAATAAGTTCTTAACTTTACGTAATAGCAGTGTAATTGTCACTTTGTAGCTTCACGTGTTGAATTTTTCGCATTTAAATCCGGTCGTCCCTGGGTGGTCGAGGACCTCTAAGGACTTGTTTTATGTACGGGCTGAGAACATAAATGAGAACCGTGAAACGAATTTGCTTGATTGAAACAAGACTTTTTGCATGAACTCGAGTTACGCTTGAATGAATGAACTTGTATGTTCGTACAAACTTTTATATGAAATTCTAATATTTTAAATAAATGATACAATAAATTATTCAGAAAATTTTTATGTCGCGATTTAAATATATGCTTTTAATTTATTTTTTTAATTAAATAGAAATTATATTTGTTATAAATATATTCTATTTGTATTCAATTTCGTTTAACTTATATTTGAACAGTGATGTTGATTCTAGACAATTTATATCCTTTATGCGGATATTACGATAAATTACATTCTTTAATTTATCGTAATATCCGCATGTTACCGGATCCGAGTATTACGAAGGCGTTACGCAAATATTGCACAAAGGATGCACGATGATCATTATCCAGCGACAAAGCGCCGCGCCTTTCCCGCTGTTGCTCGCGTCGCACATTCCACGCGAAGGAGAGGTGCTCGATTATTATTCCATTCGCAGGAAGGAGAGAATCGCAGGCTGCCGTACGCGATTTTTCAAGCGACGCGTTTATCGGCCTATTAGTTCCAGGTACACGCGGGTTCACTTTTGCACATTCCCAACGGACACGTTTCGAGAAGGTGCAAAACGATGCCGACACCGAGCCGAGGACGGCGATTCTATTGTCATTAGTGTTAAAGTTGCTCTTCCGTTTAATCGCAGTACACCATTCGATGCTTTCAAAGAAGATATTCCGGATTGAGTTATCGAATTGCATTTATTATGTGGACGATTGCGAAACGAGTGAAAAGGCCAAACATTTAGAAAGTGTCAAGAACCAGCGCCTTATCCTGCAAGCTTCTTCTGTATCTGTCATTCGCAAAATTTTTTTCGTTACAAACACCTTTAGTTTGTTCAGATAATCGTGGAATTTTAAGATAAAGTTAATAACGTCGAAAATATCTTATTCATAATTTTTTTATATGATTTTCTTGTGATTTTTAATAGATTTTATTTTACGCGATGATTATTAAAAAAAAAATTATGAATCATCTGCATTTGAAAAGCGGGAAGTATAGAAGTCGAAAGAAATTTCACGTTCACGTTTATCTTACTCGTAGGGATAATCTGCCTTACAAGATAATAAACGGCATTTATATAATTATTCTAAACGATAGTAAATTTACTTTCGCATTCAGTTGTCGGTAAAGAATGCGAAAAATCGTGACTGTAACTATAAGTAAGTTACATGAACGAACTTAATTAAACCGAGTATCTACTAAAGGGAGTGAATGTCTTACGATTTTTTGAACATTAGATCCGCTTCGTCTAATCATAAAATAAATGGACGGCTGTAATTTAAGTATGGATAAACATGGCAAATCTTTGCCAGTCAATCACAATTAATTTCTCGTTTACGAAATGTCAGGCTCTAATTAGATTTATCTAATTATTTGCATTATACAGCGTTACAACTGTCAACTTGATGGAAAAACCTCTCCCATTATACTTTTTTATTTATGAATATTGTGAATATTCGAATTTCTATTTTTCCTCTCGCGAAATATCGCGCGGACATTTCTCGTCACGTACGCGTTTGAGATCAGGTTCTCTGAACGGTCGTCTGTCAATCGTCGATAACGAGGAGAATAGTTCGCGATTTCTTTTTTTTTTTTTCTCGTACGAGAATCTCGGACGGACTCGCTCCCGCCGTTCTGTCATCCGGACGGTTGCTCCGGTCGACGAAAAAAATGTGATAGCGCGCGAAACACCGGTATGACAACTAGTTCTCGGGCTCGCGAGGGAAGAAAACGCGCGGAGGAGAGCGCGAGAGGAGAGAACGAGAAAGAGAGAAAGGGAAAATTCCTCTCGCGTAGTGGCACGCACGTGAATGCACTTGTCGGCCACTCGCGCGCGTGTAAGAGCGTATGGTGAACCTGTTGCATCCCGGGCGTGTGCGTACAGCTACGCTGCAGAATGCGCTTCGACTTACGTGCCATCGTTCGGTGCACACATATGTTCCTGATTCGTCGACGATTCCTTGCTTCGCTTTGCCAGACCAGGAATATCCCGCACCGCCGAGCACGTCGGAACGCCGGAAAATTAACGCAATTATGTAGGAACCTAGGCAAATATGTTCAGGTCGTGCGGATAAATAGAAAAGGAGGAGACGCGTGGAATCCGCGCGAAGTAAATAAAGAATAGAAATAGCTGGGAAAAAGAAATTTTCGATTTTCGTAAATATCTTTATATATATATTTTTTTTATTAAATATATGAAAGTCACAAAAGAATGATAATTTTATAAAAAAATTTTATAAAAATTCTAAATGGATTTTTGTGACAAAAATATTTTTCTAAATTATAATTTCAGATAAATAGATTATTACTCTTTCATTTTATAATAATTATTAAAAAAATGCAATGACGTTTAAATTACTTAAATTTTCTCTGTTGTGTTATTATGAGAATCCTAAAAGGGTCAAAGGGCCACAATCACGAAGGAGAATTCTTAATTCTCTGGGAATGCTATACAACGCGGATTTCTTTAAGGTACAATCCGACATTGGCGGCATTTGCAACGCTGGAATTTGCATGATTAGTAAGCGATGTACCAGGCTGCTGACGAAGGATGCACCTGGCATTCTGTGTGCTGCCGCTCACGCGAATGCATCATCAGTAAACATACGAAGGGCTTGATTCTCGCAACCGTGGGCACTTTCCCAGTAAGAAACGTGCGTCTCTTGA
Organism: Pogonomyrmex barbatus; assembly: GCF_055798465.1. NCBI lineage: Eukaryota > Metazoa > Arthropoda > Insecta > Hymenoptera > Formicidae > Pogonomyrmex > Pogonomyrmex barbatus. The sequence goes on from NW_028297109.1 coordinate 4,017,643, forward strand.
AATTTACATTGCGTCATAAATTTACATTGTGATCAAGTTTTCTTTCTTAGAATTAAAAATAATTTTCCTGTCAAGGTTTAAATTATCTTAAGAATGATCATGCGCGTCAACCTTGCGTTTCTTCGATCGTTTTAAATTATCTGACGATTCAGCGATCTCTTGAGACAACGTTTGAGATTCTTAGTTTCTAGGATAGACACTAACGTTTCAAAATGTATTGTTGTAATTTCTCGGAGATCGATAAAAACTTCTTTGCCGAGACGATTGGCTCCGCCGTGGCTATCACGCTCGTTTCCATATAATCGCTTCAATTACACGACACAATTTCCTGCCCCGGACAAAGAAGACCGGGGGCAACGAGGCGCCGCATTAGATAACGCATGCATTATGCACGCGGCGGGCAAAAGCGACCGCGAGAACCGCAACGGCCATTAATGCCCGTCGAAAAAGACGCACGGACGGGTCGCTGTGTGCGTCGAGCAAAAAAGTGCAGTGGGCAAAAAAAAGGACAAAGAAATCCAGATCAGGGCCTTATCACCTCGGCCAGATTGCTCCCGTAATAAGAGGAACTTCAGGCTGGCGTAATGGCCGCAAGCGTACGCGTGCATCATAAATTCATGACGCGCATTTCCCGCGGAACATTAAATAGCGACTTCATCCGGCGCGCGACGGTCAATATTTATTCGACCGATTCAGCGGAAGAATACGCCGATCGCGCTCGTTTAGTCGCAAAACGATTGTCCTTAACACACTAACACGGTTTCATAATTTCTTTTCTGGCATGGCGCGGAACAGCGACGACGACGACGACGACGATGCGGACGACGATACGTGATTACATTCATGAATTGCCTCGCTCTAATTAAAATCTCTCTTTTTGTTTTATAGGTACGTTGACCGGATATTGCTGTGCGCGGCGCCGAGAGCGTAAGAAGATCGACGATCGCCGGAAACGCGGTATGATGCATTCGCATGCGCTAGGCCACTTCTTGCGCGTTTCGAGCAAACGTGCTTGAACTAATCTACTATCTTCTAATCAATCTCGATCTAGTTTTAGAATGAAGGAGAATTAATATTAAAATTTATCGTTTTCCTTGTTGGAACGAGAAGAAAATAATTGTTGAAATGTGCTTCGTTCAGACAGGAAATTATAATTATTTATCATGTCATACGAATATAATAAGCAGTATGAATTACATGATAACCAAGTTGCTATGATAAATAAGACATGAAAAAGTTATAATATCTTTTATTCTTTTAATCTTTTTACGCAATTTTTATATTTCTCTTCATTTATTGAACATAAAAGCATAAAAAAATTACAGCAGAGGCGAATTTCATTTAAATTTTTGTATTCTTAACTTTAACTTCGTTTTGAGTAACGGCTACAGTAAATCCTTTCAAAACGCGTGACGTAGCATTATTACTCAGTTTTTTGTATTGCGAGAGCAATGTATCTTTTAAAAGTTGAATCGATCAGCTTAATCGATCCTTTTTGCATCCATTATGCGTAATTGCTCTCGTCACGCTTCTCTTAGTCTTATTATCTTCTCTTCGTTCTTTGGTCGTTATTCTTGCAGCTGACTGAATCATCAGAATTAATTTTTTGAATATTAAAGTGTTTTTATTTATTACTGTTGTTATATTATTAATATTTTTATTAACAAAATGTCGATACATTTTCTCGTATAGGCTCAATATTAATATTCACTGTGTGCAAAAAATAGAATGAAAGTTGAGTTGCCTAAGGGAGAAAAGTTTATAATAAATTGCACTGACGTGATATCACATGAAAATAAATCAGGAAATTTTGTTTGCAATTCTGACAATCAGTCATGTGCAAGTTCTTTATTATGCATCAACATGACACATTCTTCCTTTTCAATATTTTACCTTAACCCGTATCATGCACATGTAATAGTTGTGACGTCAAGAAACCGCCACAGTTTTGATATCTCGGATGTAATCAATCGTCTAATTAGACAGCAATAGTGGGCTATTGTTGTAAACCCGCATCCGAGTGATTTTTTTTTCAGTGACGAGGTAAAAATGCAGTGCTGCAACAGCCTTGAATCTGATTTCGACTGTCGACGTATTTATAATCGAATTATCTCGTTATTTCATTAGGCAACAAGCTGCCCAAGCGCAGCCAACGTTCATAATTAAGCGCCTCGTGACTTTGAATGTCGCAAAGAGAGATCATTTTCCGTTGGCGCACGGGTAGACATTATCCTCTTCTTTTAATCGCCCAAGTTGATCCTTAATAACGAAGGACTTTCGTTGACGCCCCCTTTGGATCGTCTTACGAAGTAACGATCGATCGCTTGGGAAATCGCGTCATCATCCCCGATGACAACAGGCTATTATAACAACGATCCTCTCTTACAGTCTCGTTAAACGTATTAGGTTCCTAAGTCTTTGTATTAAACAAGCGAATTATGAGAAGAGACCAATTTACAAACATGAGAAACTTGCACTCTTATTGACTGAAGAATTCAACTTCCATGGGAAATCAGCAGTTAAACTTCACGTAAACTTTCGTTTGAGTGTGGCGATAGAGACGAATAAAAATTCGAGATCTCGTTGAACTCGACGTCGCAGTTTATACGTTAATATCGATCGTCATCATGCGTGATCGATGATCGTCTATCTCGCGCGATTACTATAATCGTGCGATTTACGCAACGAAGGAAATTCGCATTCTGAATAGTGTTGACTGTGATTACTGTGTCTTGCAAATTTCACCGGGTGTTATCCTAGCACGACACACGGGTTATGCCGGTAACACGCAATTTCCTTTACCATTAAAGCTCCTCCGCCAGACTTTCACCGGATTGCCATTATTGCGTGCTCTGCGATAACGCGTTGTCGCATCACGGACGCACGGCATTCGCATCTGCATTTGATAGCGAGCTACATGCAATTGCATTGCGCGTTGAAAGCGCGCGTCCGAGGAACTTTCTTCTTCCGGAAAGGATACCCCGCGGATCTATGATGGAGTTCACACGTAACGCATCGCACGTGAACGCCGCACATGTGACCTGAATACGTGAATATTTCGTATGGCAGGGATATTTCCTGTTCGTTTTGCCGCATTCTTATTCTCTCGACGAAAGGATTTACAATTAGTAGACAGATATATTTTTTAGTGATATTTTGACGTATGCAAATGTAAGAGCAATTAATGTGATAATTGATGAAAACTGGAAATATTTGAATCTTTAAAGATAATATAGAGAGAATTTGCAAAAGAATTTAAAAATTCATTTTTTACATGTATTTTTATACGAATGATGTATCAGTAAATCTATGTTGAATGCGAATGTGAATATTCTTGCTACAAAGATTACAAATTTCTGTTTATTAATCTATTATATTTTTATTAACCATCTTGTATGTTATTACATACAAAATAAATTAATAATTTGTAATAGTATTAAAATGCGTGATTTTATTATATTAAATTAAAAATGACGTGAGTACATGTGCGTTTTTTTACTACGCAAAAACATTTAGTTTTTTCGCTGTTTATTGTAACCCGCATTACATTGATGCGTGAGTACGATGCACTTTTACATCGCATCGGTGACAGCGCGTCCGCTCGCATTTTGTCTTGCAACGTCTACCGGTTTAACGAACCGACCGAAGGCCGCGCATTGATTTTCACATGATCGGAATCTCGCAGCCGCTTCTTGTACTTCTCATAATTTACTCGTGTGCCTGAGCAGCGATACAAACTGTCTTTTAATCAAGTATCAGTGAAATCAAATAACTAAGGAAATAAGAAAAGAAAAGAAAGTACAAAACAATCCATAATAAAGTAACATAAAATACTTTCTTTATTGAATCCAAGTGGATAAGTCCGTTTATACATTTATTAAAAAATAAGTAGTAGTAAGTATATATATATATTATAATATTAACATTTTACAAGATACAGAACTAAAAAATATTTTATAAAATGTATATAAGTTTGTCTATTTAAAATTAAAAAGATGAAAGAATTGTTATCACAAGAAGACGTTCTCTGTATACAGAACTTTTACAAATTTTTTTATTTCAAAACAACTAGTTGAAAACAAGTAGGCAGCTATGGTTTTGTTAAAGATACACTAAGATAATGAATGCACAATGCATATTAAACGAGTGATCAATTGGAACCAGTAGACTAGAAAGAGTCGTGACTTGAGCTGGCGCGGCGAATGCGTCCGATGCACCTCGATGCACATCCGCACGGTCAAATCTTGCTGCTCGTGTGCTGCGTGCAGCTCGCGCGATCGTGAATCGTGCATCGACAAATCGAGCGACCGACTTTCGCACGACCCGCATACACCGGTACTCTCCGCCGTCGCCACGTTCCCCATAGACCTCTCGTGACTTACGGGTACCCTCATGGTGCGCCGTGTGCCACGGCTACGAGATCGCCTAGACACGGGGATCTCCTGGAAAAATCGGCAATAAATGCAGATGCGCGCGAGAGGGACGAGAGGTAACACGTAAACGCAATATAACCCCCATCCAAGTACCGTGAGAGACGAGTTGCGGTGCCGCCGTAGATGCAAGCGTTTGCCGATGCATTTGGACGTATGTACACCACATGCGCGATCGCAATGCAGAAAGGTAGAAATAAAAATATGACGCAAAGAGAAAAAGAGAAAAATGAAGAAATATATTTAAAAATATTTTAAATAAGAGAAAAATATTTTTATTATCTTTATCTTATAAAAGTTTTTACATTCTTGCCAAAGCGTGTTACATCCTGTATTTTTACAATTAAATTCATATACGTATTCTCTCGATAAAAAAACAGATAGTAAATTTTTATTATAATTTTCGCAATTATCTATAGAATTGTGTATTTAATTAAACTACTGGTTAAACTACTTTTCTGTAATTCTTATCGATCGAAGAGGAAAATAAATTTAATACTCTATCGCTGTTACCTCGAGGAAAAGAATCAAGCGTTATCAAGCGTAAAAGTATAATAATTAAACAATTAACAATTAAAATAGAAATGAAATAAACGATGTAATACAAGATATGTGATAAATATCGTGAATAACAAAACAAGTAAATACAAATCAATGAATCAGATTTAGCTATGACTATTGATTTATTCATTATAATTGATGATTATCTTCAATACGTTGCTCATAAACATTGTTCGTGTTTGTTCGCAGATAATAACTATCATTGTATAAATTTCAATTTCGCATCTCGGTTACTTTAGCGTGTGCGATGATAGCATCGTTCATTGTTACTGAAGACCCATCGATCACGATGAGATTCGATCAATCCCAGCATCTGGGTTTACTCGCAGATCGATCGTCTGTTAACAGCAACTTTTTTGCGCGGAGCGCGTCTACTTATCGCTTCGATCTCGAACGTTTCGTTAAGTTTCTTTTAGATTTTTCGCAAACGACGAAGCATTCGAGGTTTTCGAGGAAGCGTCGTCCTAGCCGACGACGTTCCCATAAAAACGTCTCGGATTCTAGCTACCAGACATGTTTAAGGCATGAGCGTCTCGTCCTGCCGGGACGCAATGAATAAATGTAAATTCAACCCCGTAATAATTACTTTACGGGAGTATAGCCCGTCGCTGTAATCACTTTAATAGCCACCTCTGCCGTGGCGACGAGCCGGCATACCTTTCTAGCCGCAGTGTGATGAGCGCCGTTGCATTAATGATGCGTTTTACGAGAACGCGAGAGGACGCTCCGCCGTCAAAAAGGCAAGGGAAGTCTGTCCGTTGATTTAATTGACCGCTTGCAAACGCGTTTAGATATCAGTGATAAATTATTCATGCGAAAATACCTGTTAACACTTAGGGACGCAGGTCGTTACAATGAAACATAATAACATATTGCGCTTAGCTAAAAAATATCACCAGAGGACGCGTGTCTCTGGTATGCGTACGTTAAATTGCAATTATCGTGTTCGTCTTTTCTGCATTTCAGCGTACGACGAAAATAATTATTTAACCAAAGAAAACGTGGATACAAAGATAGAAATACGTTTTGCAATGTCAGCAAAGTGGATGAAAGGAATCTGCGGGCAGTTTCGCGTTTAATTGCGCGTGATGCTGGCCAGATTACTCGGCACCTTTTCACTCGGGGATGTCGAGAGTTATTCGTCACACACGTTGAAACCTTAAGTTACCCTTTACCGGGGAAGAAACTGCGCGTCCTTGCGCGCGGACTTGGAGCTGGCTCCAATTAAAATTAAATGCACATACGTTTCTTGTTAACAGCTCGTGGCACTCTTATTACCGCAGTTTCAGTCTAACAGTGACACCGGTCATTTTCAGCAATAATTTACCTAAGCAACATACAGGAATGACGCTTTCGTTACGCGTTCCTCCATAAATATGCGTGAAGATTGAAAACTCGCTCGAAAATATCGCACTGCGGACTTTCGTGCCTGTAATACATATAAATTTTACCATTGCAAAATTGCGATTTATCGATCATGTTTGAGAGTAGTCGTTATGTCTCGAAATAGTCTTCGGATGCTGTTAAAAACAACTTGCCCTTTTGTTTTTCTACCAGGGAGTTTAAAATAAATCTTACATTAAAATTAGAATAAAAAACTTGAATAGTATTTAAAGTTTTATAAAAATTTCATAACATATTTAATTTAACTTTTATTTTATCTATATTAAAAGATACAGTATGTCAAATGACATATCTTATTGTCTCTGTATGAAAATTTTTCGATATATTTATTTTCGATAATTTATTCAATATATTTAAATAATAATCACATATCCAAAATCAAATTGTGCTCCATGAAGATTATTTTCTTTTAATGTAAAAGTTTTAATGTCCTTTTTTATCGTTGCAAATAATTGTTGACCGACTTCGAATAATTGTGCACCGTCCAACAACACGTACAAATATTTGCGCACATCGCATCGTGTCAAGTCGACGATGGTCGAAGTGGCAGTGATGATGAGCCCCGAAAAAGGGACTCTCCGAATCTCGTGACATTGTTTATCGCGACTCCGCTGTCCGCTGACGACGCAGGGAAGCCATTCATCTCAGCCGACGCGCTTACGGCGAATCCTTAAATTATCCAACAGGGATAAGAAGAAGAAGAGGAGGAGGAATAGAAAGAGGAGGAAAAGGAGGAAGAAGAAGAGGCGCTCGCGTCCTTGCGGACTTTACCATGGGATTGCCCGGAGCTGGTCGCGGCCGGGCTCCAATTAAAATAAACGCGTTCACCTGCTTTTCTTGTCACCGCTCCGAGAAGCGACCGGGTCGAAGCTACCTCGTCACCTGACGCTCCTCTGCAGAAACGGCAGGAGACGGTTCTCGACGGTACCTCGCCGTCGAGACGTTCGCCTCGCGCTCGTTCTCTTCTTGGTTCGTTACTCCGCGCGAGTCATCCTCTCCTTCGCGTCCGTAGGATGTTCGTCGTTGTTCCACGCGAGTCATTCTCTTCGGCGTTGTTCTCCTTGGATCATTCTTCTTCTCGTTGTTCTCCTTGAATCGGACTCTTCTTCGTCGTCATCATCATCATCATCATCATCTTCTGCTTCTTATTCATTATGGCTGGATATTACGCTCTCCTTGCACACTTTCCGTCCGTTTCCCGCTTTCTGCTATCATTCGTATTCCTTACATTTCAAGATGAGATGAAGATAACGATAAAAACATTGTACGTTTATAAGTGCAGCCATTGTGGCAAATAATTTGTCACTTGCTGCACTGTTAGATGCACGTTCAAGATACAACGAATTGTCAGAATTTTATTGCACGGACGGAATATTACAAAATAGACCATATAATTGAGTTAAGAGAGTTGAGAATTAATTCACTTTTTTTAAAGTTATTTAAAATTAATTTTGGCATATTGGGAAGAATACTATTATTGCTTGCAAGTTTTTTATGTCAAGATTAATATAGTAGAGTTTTTAAAACTCTCTCTATAGCATTCGGAGAGAGTCTGTTTCTAGTCACATTTTTTCACTTGCTCGAAAACGGAGACAAAATGTCTGCCTCTCCTAGATCAATTACGAAGGCTCAGCTGAGCCGCGCGATTGTTTGTGTCCGCGAATGGATGCAATTTCCGAGCCTTTACTGAGCAAAAAGCTTGAAACACCTGGCTCGCACGTTGTATGTACGTTGGGCGACTATGCAGCAACATTAGAAGTCAATGCCAGGAGTGTCGTTAACCTTCTTCGCGGCAACATATGGCATATATCCTGACAAGGGAAGAAGACGCTGAAGAGACGCGGGGGAATCCATCGCGACGTTTGAAGCCGGTGATGACTGAAGAATACTCAGCAGCGCCTAGTGAGACGAGGCGTGTCTACGATTATAATCGAATGGTCTTCTCTTTCGTAGATATCAAGATAATTTTAGGAACGTGTTACGAGGAAGGAAATTCAAAACATTGTCCAATTAGAAGGAGATAAATGTATATAATTTTACAAAGCAGGCTTTAATCAGAGACGATCTTCTCCCGAGATAATTTTTTGATTAGCATCACGTCCCTCTGTTTGGTCGAAGACATCACGCCTTCCCAATGACGAAATTATCTCCTTCCTTCGCGGAACGATTCGGTTTCGGGATTTCGTGCGCGTGTGAACGTTGCAACTGTCTACATGGGAAGTAGCTGCACGCGTGGAATACTGACGAAGGACCGGGATGGAATAATCGCCCGCGGATTCTGGGCCTCTCTCGCGATCGTTCGAACATAAATATCACGTTTATCTGCCGATTGCAGCATACGATGACAATGATGTGCTTGGGATAGCGAATGACCGGCACGTCGCGTCTAATGACCAGGCGTCAGATGGCCCAGCGAAGTGTTATTTAAATATACATGAAGCTGAGGAATGGGATCCTTCCGACGGTGAGATGCGAATTTGAGCGCGTCGTGCCGATTACAAATTTGCCGATTTTCCGCATGTCAATTTTTTCGCAACATAAAGTAACAATTTTATAGTTCGAACGGGAATTCCTAATGAACGTAACAGTTGTTCTTTAAGAGTGATGATATGAGAGCATCGTAAAGTTTTGCGATCGTGAATGCCTTTATATATTGTAATGCGGAACTTACACAGAATTGAAATTTGGGAAGAAAATTATACATTTACGGGAATTTATTCATAAAATCCATTGTTCTCGTATTTGTTCTTTTAATTACGTTATCAATTCTCTAACGAATTAGCTGTTAAATGGTTTCAAAAATATATCAATCTATCAATTTAAATATAGCTATTAATTTAAAAACAATTTAGAAATAAAAATAAATAATCTTAAGAAGTTGGATGATTTTGCCGAGATGCATGTCACTCTGCAACTTGTGTGCATGTGATGCATTTTTTATCATTATTATTTCGCGACGAAACCTGTTTATTTTTTAAATGAACCTCGACTTCGGGGAAACACATATTTCCGAAGGCATGTCTCGCATTCGTTCTCCCATGAAACATCGCAGGAAGCATCACGCGGTTGCACCTGCAGCGCATCTCGCAATATAGGCAGATGTATGCACTGTGTCATAAACGTTTAGTCTCTACAGAAGCCACCGTCTGCAGAAGTCCTATCATAGACATGTGATAATGATCGGTGGATCGTCAATGTGTGACATGTAACCCGAGGCGAAGCGTACTTTGGCCGAGAATTAATTCACGCGTTTTTAAAACTTTTTAACGACACAGCGTGAAACGTAATATTTTTTTACATTTGAGATATAAACTTGTATCGTTGCGAAATGAATAATACAATAGATCGACCAGATCGTTAAAAATAACATTTCAACAACAGTTTCAAATTGTTGGTTTAATTAACATAGCTATCGTTGAAATAAAAACCCACATGTTATTTTTATTGTTGTTAACTATGAGTTTAGGAAAAAAAATTATATTTAAATATATAATTAATGTAAGTCTTATAACAAAAACATCGGTATTTTGAGAGCCATATTATAAGACGTATATCTTCCAAGGAATTAATTTTAGCCGAAAGAAAATATTTCTCGCGTCAATCATATTACGCGTGTGCTTGTGACGCTGTCTAACTATGCACTCGAGTGCATCGTCTTGAGGCGTAACCTTGAACGATCAACGAAGGCCAAGGTATACATAGCGTCGGGGCGCTAAAAAAATGCCCGCGCCGAGCGGCTTGGTTCACCGGCCGCGATAATTAGTAGCTCGTAGATTTTTCCAGAGAGACATAACTCATCATCCGTCAACGTAGGCTACCCGCTGAGACTCCGCAAAGAGAAAGAGAGATAAAGAGAAAGAATATACCGAACGCGCGTGATCGTGAGCGTACGCATAGGGAAGCTTCGTCATTTTCTGCGCGATTTCCCAAACAAATTACATGGTGCATGCTAGACTCCGTCATCCAACTTAGAACCTGCAATTTATCCCGGAGATCTATGCATTTTCTTCCGAGAGGGAGATAGGGCGGCGCGCCGTTATTACCTTCCGTCATGGTGAGGCATTTTCTCGATGAGGAAAATCTCAACATAGCTTTGTTTGGAAAAGCGGAAAATTTCTTTTTTGTATTACCTAACTTATAATTTTCTGCCGAGAAAACTGTCTGGGAAAATTTCACGCGAAAGAAGAAACAGGTGGCGTGAGATTGGAAAAATCTCACGTGAGGAAAAATATTGTAAATCCAAGGAAAATTGACAATAAAACCAGAAAACTGAGAAAAGTCTAGAAAATATCATAAGCGTAGAACTCTATATATAAATTCGATTGTTCGATTGAAACACTCGAAGTTTTCTCTCATTCGTGATACAAGAAGTATTAATTATCGCGAGGTGATTCAGAGTTAGCTAAAGAAAAAAAAATTCATGTATATGGATGTATGTTTTATTATAGAGCTTCTGAACAACACGATCGAGAAGCTGATAAAAAACAGAAACAAAGTCTATCCGTCAGTAAAAAAAAGTCTCGGTTACTTAACTCCTCAATTTTTGCAGCCAGATGTAACTTATCACACTTTGATGTCAATATCTGCCGCGCGTGTATCTACCTACGCGTCTACACATCTTGAAGTATAATTTGCATAATCATACGTGCACGTGGGTAGACGTATGTAAACGGCGTAACAATTTTCGAGAGCTTTGAACACGACCGCCGCTTTTCATTGAAAAAGAAAGAAAGAGGAGAAGCTCATTACGTTGTCTTGAAAAAAAAAAAAAAAAAAAAAACAAGATGTCGCAAGGAGATTCCTGTTGGAATCGACTCACAATCCCGCAGGGGTAACTGTTCCTCGCAGTCATTTGGGTTTAGCGAACCCACGGACCCGAGCTCAATACATTGCGGACACTTCCATACATTTACACATTACACGTATGCATTCATACACATTTTTGTAAATTTAATAAATTTTTTAAGAAACATGGAAATATTACTTTATTTAAAAATAAAAAAAAATAGGAATAGGATTAGACTTAAATATGTAATTGATACACAGAAAGGACGATTTTGCTGAAGTGTCTAAAAATTTTACCAGATACAGATCTGACAATAATTTTGTTGGACCATCAAAATTATTATGTAGGATACTTTTTTATTTTTTATGTTTTTTACAAAAAAGCCAAAAAACAAAATCGGACAGAAGTTGATTTCTCAAGAAGAAGTAGCGATCGTATATTTTAGACGACGCGTGTAATTGTTATTATCTACGGAGGTACATATACATGTGCGTGCACGCGTGATTAAGAGTCGTATTAAGGCAATACCGAATTACTAGAAACTTGTATCGCAGGCGGTTCTTATTATTTACGCGCGTCTTCGCTGCGCTCTCCTACGGATGTCTTGCAGCGAGTTGCAGCTGCGCTCAAATGCATTAATGCAGATACGTCATGCCGCGCAGGAAGCGATCATCGAGGCGTACCAGGCATCTTGAGGAGTGCACTCTCTGCAGGTAGCAACGTTGACAGACGATGAGCTACGTCGCAATAGAAAAATTGGATTTAACTGTTCGGACTCGACGTCAGCGAGTTGCTCGACGATTAAATCCTTGGAAATTTACTCCGTCGCAAAATCGCAATGCCGACACGTTAAGTTCCTTTAACGTATACATAGTAATAATAACAATTTTGATAACAATAATAAATTGAACATAGATAAAAAATAACGTGAGGTAATTTAACATTTAGAAAAAATAGAATAATAATTTTTATCTACGATTATACGTTAATTTTTCGTTACATTTATTGGATATTATTTGACAATCGAATTACCATACAGTTTTGTTTTTACTTGCTGTTTTTAAAAAACGTGACTTCATTTCGCAAAGACATCGGGCGCAACTACATGTCTTTGACTTCTTGGCGTAAATCGCGCGAGACGTACATCGCAGTAATTGCATTGTACTACAGGATGCACCGGATAGTGCATCTCGGTCGGACGCGAGTGCCTCTCGTTGCAGCGCCGACATACGTACTCACACATCGCGCATCTCGTCTCGTAACTCGGCCGTTCACTTTTATTATTTGCCGTTTTACGGCAGGAAGTCATTACCGCATGCAGATTCGCGGTGTGCCGAAGGCCGAAGGGCAATCGCGGAGAGAGGGGGTGGGGGTGGGGGTGGGGGGAGGTTCAATAAAAACGAGCCGCGTACGGCTCCCTCGTATGCCCTCGACGACGAAGAGGGGGATGAGGAACGTATGTACGTACATACGTGCTTTTGATACGCTTGTACCCGGCACGAATCCAGTTTCCTCGTTAAACGTGAACGTCCAGCGTTCTAAAGGCGTTACATAATAAGGCGAGAGTATAATATCCTAAGAATACGACCTACCCTCTGATTCGCTATAATTACAAGCTCCACGCATGTTCGTTCTTTTTTCATCATTCGAGCGGTATTTGTGGTTTGTTTTAAACGTTTTAGACACACCAATACTAGTGATAAATATAATCGTGTAATATGTTCTGCTTCTAAGAGGCTACTATGTAATAATAAGCAGTGATGCGCTGTGAACATTTATTCGATGTGCGATCTAAGATTATTTTTGCAAACTCGTTGATTATGCGCGAAACTCGTTTTAAATAAAAAAAGTAACTATTGGAAGTAGAAATTATCGGACGTTGACATCGGTTACTCTTTCACTTCGCGTAAGTGCATTTGAGAATCACGCCCATTTATCATCCCGGTCGGCCGAAGAGTGGTTACCGCGGGGAGAGAGAAATAGGAAGATTGACGTACAATGCTCGCAGAGATGATTCAGAACGAGTAAACCTTGACAAATTTTTTTTTATATTTTGTGCGTGATTCAGTTCCAGCCGATGCACATTATGCATCAAGCGGTGCAAAGACCTGTGCGAGAATCCAAGGCTCACTGATCTGAATAATGAATCGTGACACAGATATCGATTCCGGAAAGAGATAACATTGTAAACTGGCATGGTCAAGAGAGATAAAAAGCAATTTTATCAGATGCTTAGATTATATAATCCAAATAAAAAATGAGAAATTAATTGAAACGAATAGAAAGCATTCTGACATTTTGAAAGCGATATCTAATTTCGGAGAATAAAAATTCACAGTGTAAATTTACGTAAACTTTTGTCATTTTTTTTTTTAATATTACTGTTTAGCAAGAGGAATAGCTCGGAGATTACTCCTGGCAATTATAAAATTTCAAATTTTTTTGGTCTGCTTATTGTTTGCCGTGTGGAATGCGAAGGCGAGGCGATCACAAGCTCTTTCACAGGTTCGTGAAATAAATAGCCCGACTAAAAGAAAAAAATGGCCGACAATGATCAAACCGGGTACCGAAATGTATGAGCCAGCGGTCTTTAGGCAATCTATTCGATTACCATGAATCTTTGTATTCTTAACTCCATCGTTTCTACTTCCTTTCGAAAAAGACACTAGAGTCCCAAGAGCGTGTTCACGAATTCTTCCTCGATTCACGTGGGAATCCTGTGTATCGTGAATTGTCTCTCCTCATTTCGGGGCGTAAATCCTACCTTCAGCTAGGATTTATGTCGATTTTGCGTCTGGTGCTTGAGCAAAAGTTTTTTAATGTTATATTTACAATTACAAATTATTTTAAGACAGATAAATTATTCAGATATAAAGATTATAAAACTTATTGAGATACATGCATTATCTCAAAATTAAAAATACGTTATATCTTTTTTTTATTATGATATTATTACTATACAGTTATGAGTTGTTCTAGGTCTAAGACGGCAGCAAATGGAAGAAAGAGCGGCACTCTGTCTCGTAGAGCGAGAGAACGTAACTTTCGTCATTACTCGTAACTCTCGTGACCAAGCCTCTGGACGAAGGGTCGTTGTATCCTAGAGACGATCCTTATAGAGACGATCGAAGCCGCAAGGCGGCATTGTCTCAGTCTTTTTCTTGTCTCTAGAAGAGGAGGCTTCTCGCGTGTGAGTTATATAACAAAATGGCCGTTGGTGCTCTTCTCTCCTCTAGCGTCGCTACGCGCGTTGTGCGTGTGTGCGCGTACACGTGCGTTCACGCACACGCATATTGATACGCGTCATCGTGTCGGCACGTAAGGTAGGAAGGGTTCTATGAGACCCTACGTTAGGCTAGGTCTTAAGTTGTTCGGGTCTTTAACCCAGCTGAGGGAACGCCGGTTGGCCAGACAGATCGCGCGACCACAGTAGAGGTGATTCAGTGCTATCATTTTCAACCGCGGCAATCAAGAGAGAAAGAGATGACGATAGTGAATGAAGTCGATCACCGATCGCCGCTTCGTTCTGCATGGTTGAGCATTTTTGCGTCGCGAAACAAATACCTGGAGGAAATCAATGGTTTCGTAGAAACAGGTTTTCCAAGGTCTCGATAAATCTTCTAAAACAGACATTTTAAGAAAAAAATTACTTTAGTTTTGTCATTTATATTCTATGTATTTGTATCATAAGTTTTATAACAGAAGAAATAATTACGATACCAAATTTTATTTAACTAAAATGAATATAATAATTATACATGACATGATTACGTAACACAAAAATTAATTACCAAGTTAATAAAGGATAATTTTTAAAGAACTCTTTGTGAGGATATTTATATTTAAATTAAAGATTTTGATAACTCTTCACTCTCCAGAACTTATCATACGTAGGTTCTTTTTGTTCTCCTTGTTATGGCATTCAGCATCAGAGAAGTTCATATTAAAGGAACGCCTGATCCTGTTTCTCGCGCCTCGTCTCGCAAGAAGCAGTTTCAAAGGGATCACCATTCCTGAGGTGGTTCGCATGGCGAAGGAGACTTTATTCTTGAATGGCCAGGATTTCATTGTTTGGAGCCCGCGATAAAACGGTACAATCGATTATCCGTGCGAGGATAATCGCGCGCGCACCTGAAGGTCTCCTCTTCGTATACGAGACGAAACTTGAGGCGTGTCCTTTCGTTGAAAGGATTCTCATTGCACGCTGCGCTTTCGTTTCCCTCCGAGAGTTACGGTCACTCTCCTTCGGTGCGATCGATAAAACGGACGTCCGACAGCGAACTCCTCTCGTTCTGCTTCGATAAGATCGACGAGCAATTTGTGGCATCGCAGGCGTCGTTGCGCGTACGCGAACGCGCGTTTCCTCTGGTCATATCGAGGGCGCAGATTTTGTACGATTGTACGGTTGTTTAGCACAACAATGTAGTTCCTTAAAGATCCGTAAAAAATTGCAATCGAACATAAACCTCACTTTCAACACGCAATTTACGCCTTAAAGTGGGATAAAATGATACATTTTCCATACATGCGCACGATTACAATCGCACGATTGCCCTCAAGATCTAAGCTCAATTTTCTAGCTAAACATTAGAGGAACGTCATGGTTCTTGGTAATGATCAGCGATTATACTGATATCCTCAATATCCTGTATTCCGTACCTCAATAATCACAAGGTATTTCCTTTATGTTATTTATGATTTCTCACCGCATTAGAACGGCTGTCGTATTACAGATCGTGAGGAAGTTGTGCAACCAATTTGAGTATGCGATTACGCGTGTGAAGATCTTTCGAGAATCAGGCGAAGATGAGGCGATATGTTTTTGCTAACCGCAGATTCTGATCACGACGCTTAGATTTTGCTCGGTCTTAGAAGCCGCCTTAGAAGCGGCCATTGAGAGGCGAACGGAGTCGAGCTGGCTTGTGTAATCTCCGACGTGCTTCGGCGTTCCTCTCACGAAGCGAGTGTAGTCGCTGCACGTTTGTCTATGATTCCTCGACGACGTTCCTCGAGCGCTATAACCGTGGCGAGAGGAGGCAGTTTCTTTATATTGCGCGGCTGCACTATGCGTGCTAAAGAGATTCGTGAGAGTGAGAGGAATTTAGGGACGGATCTATTAATTCTAATAAATTTCAAAAAAAATTAAAAAGATCTTTTTAAAGAATTTAAAGAAAAAAGATATATATATATATCAAAAATACAATCGAAAATATATACAAAAATTGTTTTTAAAATGATATGAATAAGTGAAACTGCTCGTTATAAATCTCAACTTTTGAAGATATATAAATCGAGAAACTTTTTTGCGTAAGGTATTAATTATTAGAAAGAATTTTGGAAATTAATATTTTATAAAAAAAATTAATATTTGCCAGTATATAGTCTCCACTGATAGTTTTTAAAAGTGATTAGATTTAAATCTCGAGGAGTCATGATCCATTCCTGTAAGGGCGAAGTGAATGGTGTGTGTACTCAGTACCAGTATTTCTTCTTTCAGTATTCTCCGCGTCTCGTTTTCTCTTCTGCGAGTCTTCTCTTTCATTCCCTTCGCACTGTCCTGTGATTCCAGCAGACGGAAACTGCCGATATATCAAGTGAGCGAGTCGATGGCATATCTCAGCTACCTCTCTCTATGTCTTGAAACCTGTGATTTCCCACTGTCGAAAATTTATTGCTGTCAACCAGTTTTCGCCGATATTATTCGTAATATTTGTTTCTCAATTTCTGAGTGATAGTTTGTCGTAAATTTAATGACATTATTATTGTTTAAACAGAAAGGATAGAATTTAAAATAGAAAGATTAAAATGTATTTCTAAATTTTTTATTCTTATGTAATCAAAATTACATCTCTCAATGAAAATATATCTTTATTTTTTTGCTTCTTGAATAATGATTAATGGTGAACATCTTATAAAAGAAAAATGTGAATATCAAATAGATTTATACTCAATTCCAACTTTTTGTTTATGTTTTGAATATTAGAGTGACTTATAAGTTATATATCTTTTATACATCTATTTATAAGTTATATATCTTTTTATACATTTTAGGATGCATGTATCTATATTTTTATTTTATTTTAGGTATACATTTTTTTATCGGAGTACATTACGCAAGTCACATGATGAAGTGTCATTTTAGTGTCATTGTTTTATGAGTTATGTATTGCGCATACAAAAAAAAACAAGACAACGACGTTATTTATGCAACCACACAGACGTTTCTGCATTAAGCAGTGGCATCGCAGACTGTCTCGAATCGCCCGACTCTGAATCATTCATTCGCCCTATACTGTCTGCGATTCGCCGTTCGCGTTGCACTGTCGTGGTTCTTTTGTCGTTCCCGCGCATATCACGCGGTTAATATCGCACGATATGCCGTACAATACCGCATCGCCGAGGCGTAGGTAGAACACGATCGCGAGAGATTTCTTCTTCAGAAACAATGTATGCGACTCTCGCTAAAATCCTGCGAGCCAATTTCCTTTCTTTCGCTTGTAACATCTTTATTCGCAAATTTTTGCTCAGCCTATGAAACGTTCTCAGATACATTTAGTCAGATTTTTTTCTTGCAATTTCTGCGAATATTTTGTGCTTACGAAGTTGAAATCGGTGTCTCCTTCGTGCAAGCAGAAAGACTTGTCAATGATATTTTCTCAGAACGCGCGCGCGCCTGTTAGCGAACGTGGCAAAGTCGCGCGAGGAGAGATCACGAATTCAATTGGCACCGTGGCTACTTTTCCGAGTAGAAATATCGGTAACGACGAGGTGCGAGTGCGCAAGGTCGTGGTACGCGAGGAGAGGACTCCAATTTATTTCTCCGAGTGGCATTCGTGGCCGTTGCGCCGGAGGCGCGAGCCTGTTTTCTCGCTCGGAATATCAACAATGCTCCGGACCATGGGCTCGCGTGTAAGCGAGGGCTATCGATATATGCCGATCGATTTAATATATCGGCGGTTGCGCAACGGACGCTGCCGTGCATTCACCCTGAAACTGCACTTGCTCTCGCCGGCCGTGCGAGAAGAAGGTGTCGGTCGTGAGCGATTCACGCGGGGATATTCACGGTCGATTCCCCGATGCGAGATACTGCGCCGTACAATTGTTTATTCAGGACTCTCTCAGAGGCAGAGGCTTTATATTATTGCTAATGCAGCAGATGCGGCTCCCGTCTAAACTGATAATGGTAACTAATACTATTCGCGAGGCTCACCGTGACGAGTGAGAAGAAGGGGGTGAGGACAATACACTGGAATTAATAAATATAAAACCATCAGTTTTAGATTTTAGATTTTTTATTTACACGTAGAATACTTTTTTTTTTTGTTGAAAAATCAATCATGTGTGGGCCGAATAAGACAAATTGCATTTGTCGACGCAGTGTATATTGTAAGATGTAATGCACATGATATTCTCAAGTAGTTACAGAGAAATATATGTAATCTTCAGGCGTACGTGTGTAACGTGTCGAATCTATATACATTTATTCGTATACGTATAATTATCTCGGCGGGTAATGACGATAATCGCAGACATTTAACTTCGCGCGTCTCTGTCACGGTGACTAATAATATTCATGCTTACCCCTGGTGCTCGCGCGAATTTTTGCGGTTCGGCGTGACAACGATTATTTATCTTCGATATTTATTGCCTTCAAAATAATCCCTCGCGTCTCTCGCTTCGGCTCATTTGTAAACGTGTCGAACGCTTTATTCGGGTACTTCGCATTCCGTTGCGCATATACGCGTGCATCTGCACGCGCGATCTCTCTTGTGCACGCGTGCGAACCGCACACGCACGTATCTCCGTTACGTGCATAAGTCAGGTGCGAGACGAAGGTCGAGAACGCAAATATGAGTGTTTCCGTAATTCGCGCTCAGAAATGCAAATAATCGTCTGTAATTAATTTAGATACAACATTGATATAAAATAACGCTGTTGACTGACTGTCAATTATAATGGAATTAAAGCGAATGCTTTTAATGGAGATTTCACATTATAATATTTATGAAGCATAAAAACCATAAGAGGTTGTTTTAATTATGAAAATGAATCTGCGCGGACATTTTTTTGCATTTACGAGACATAACGATACGACCAGATATAAAATACACGGTCGAGATGCGCGTGGGAGCATATTTTAAATTGTTCTCCCGAAGAGCGGATAAATTCCAAAATTAGAATCAGAGTTGTTCTCAGGCATCACATCTCATTTCAATATTAAATATCCTCGGGCGAGTCGAAATTCAAAAACAGGTTCCATTTGCCGATGCCGCGTATCAGTTAACACGTATGTACTATACATACACACGTAATTATTAACGTCGCGCATTATCATATGTCCATAAACGGTCAACGAACTTCTAGACCACCTCTGTGTTTCTCACAGCTCAATTTCGGAATCATTGAATGATACACGGATCCTCGTTCCGTGTGAAAGTGCTGTTGGCTTTACGCTCGCTACTAGAGTGCCTACTAAAACCGGAGAGACGTTCCTTTTCTGTCTTTTCTCCTCTATCTTCCCGACCGTGCTCGATTCCACTCTGAATTCTAATGCCGGTATCTCGGTTTCTGCCGCGCGGAGACCGCCTCGAGTGTCTTCTAAGACCACTCGAGAAAGACATAGGGATCTGTTTGGTCACCGCCATCGCGACCGAGGGAGCACCGGTGGCCGGAGAGGAGAATGTAAACGTGGGCGGTAGTTTACATAGAACTTTGAACCGTTTGGTGCCTCGTTGGCGACCGAGGGTAGTAATTCAAATCGACAGTAGCATCCATTTGGTTAAGGGGATCCCTCTCTACCGAGATACGGATCAGTGATTTATAACTGGCTGCCGGAATGCGTGCGGACATACCAATGTCTTCTCCAACATCATCGATATCCATTATTGCTCCGACTTCAGCGGGGGTAAGCCCGATATTCGCGATACGTCGTCGCTGGATCTGGTGGCATTTCTGTCGTTGGCGGGTTTAATGCCGGTTGAATAATTACATCTGCGAAATTGAAAATTACGAAGATCGATGACCCTCGGTTAAATTTATATTAAGCCAAAATCGATACTGTCATAAATAGATTAAAAAATTCACGGGAGAAATAACTAACTGACTTGAAACACACATTTAATTTAGAAATGATAATGCAATTCTATAAGCATTGGCTTTGTTTTAAACAATATTTAATGAATTTTGGTTTATGAAAGGAACAGGAGTTATTAAATTTATGAAAGGATTATACTTAATTATCGAAGTCTAAAGGACTAAAGTTCACACTACTATCATTATATAATACTTAATTTATCCTAGGAAGATATATTTCCGAGGATAAAAGAAAAAAAAAAGAAAAGATCTCTTCTACGATCCTTTCGAATTATATCATCGCAGGTAACCTTAGAAACATTATATCCAGACAGTATTCTTTTATTTTGCGCGCTTGGGTCAGTTCTTTGGAACCTCAGTCGAGTTAGTTTAGACTGTCCTTGGTGGAATATCGGGGCCAATCTCAAAGGGCCCTTCGGCTCGACCAATGTATTTAAACATATGTCAGTTCTCCTCGAGGTTGTCTCGGCTGAGTAGTCAAAACTGGTTACGAGCAGACGTGAAATATTATATCAAAAAGTTGTAGAATTTGATACTTCGAAGACATTTGCGTTACATGAATTTCTTTGCTGTCATGATTCTAGAAATTTATATTACTTCTAAAAATAAATCAAAATTATCTTAATTCATTGAAAAAAATCCGTTGTAGGTATAAGAAGATTCAAGAAAAATTTCATTTAAAACAAAAGATTTTTTCATGTAATTGTAATAGAAATTTTAAATTTAGTGCGATTTTTATTGGTACATTATTGCAATATACATCCTCATATTTATATTTAAACATAATTATCACAATTAAATTATTATAATTAAATATAATTTTTGTAATATAATTATTTAAATATATTATATTTAAATATATTAATTATAAGTTTGAACTTTGCACTTAGCTTTCTTAATATTCGCTGTCGAAAACGAGGCACAGTGTCTCACAGGAAGGCACCGCGCGCATAGATATTTCCACGTTGATACCTTTTAACCTTCGCGATTTTCTGCGTGACCCTGCAGGGCCAGGCGAGGTATGAGCCTGGACACTGTAACAATGCATCATCTTGTCGCGCTGGGAGGTTCGGTGCTTCAAGGCTGCCTGAACCTGCGCGACCACGGCCGCGGAATACAATGGACAGTTCAGGCGTAGCGCCGTCGGTTTCAATGCTTACATTATGACCATCCCCGTGGCTTGGCACATGTAACGATACTTATCCTAGCGGGGCTTTGTCTCATACGAGGAGAATCGAAAGGGGGAGCGAACGGGAATAAAAATTAGCGAGTATTAAGGCCCGCTCGAAGTAGTCCGACACAGTGATCCTCGAGTCTTTTGAAATCGTCAATGAATTCTTTCAAGCCACTCGAGGCCTTTTCTCTTTTTATGGACTGAGTTCCGATAATGCACGTTCTATGTTACTTTGTATGGTAATTTTTCTTACAAACCTTTTTAGTAAAACCTTTGTCGAAAAATTAGTCAATTAGTTAATTAGGGTAAAGTATAATTATATTAGTAGTGAATTTGAGTTGTCCCTTTATAAAATGTGTGTAATTTAATTTTTCTAATTTAAGTGCGCCAAGTTACATCACCCTTCGGAGTTAGGTACTTTAATTTTGTGCCGTGTCCGCCTAGCGCTCATTGCATCACGTGCAACGATGCAATTGGCGATGCAATTGTCAGTAATTTCGTATGTTTCACATCGCAGACATTTCACGTGCGAGACTCGACGCGTTCGCCGCGTCGTTTGCGTCATACAGCGAGGCTTTTTCGTGGATTTGTTATTGATGCCGCGCCGATAAATCCACTCGGGATGACTCAGGGCATCGTTACAGGATTTGCAATCTAACCGACATAGTCGAGATCGTTGCGACCGATCTTAACAGCGTTCCCGGAGGGTGATTCCCCCTCGGATGGCGCATCGCGACCGACGTTGCCCTTTGCGGGGACGCTGCTCTTCGTCTTGCGGACAAGCGTCGTGACTCTGAGATCAAGCACGGTGCATCGTATACATCCGTGTATCTCTCGGGGCATCCGCGCGCGGCTTTATGTAACGCGTGCATCGGGACACGTGGGCTCATTAGCCGTGGCATTACTTGCCGGAAGACGATCGCCGTGTAAATTATCGGCGTATGCACACCCGCCGATCTGTTCGCGATCGGATGACCAAAGGGATAGGTCGCTCCATCGCTCCACGGGGGTCAACCGAGGTAGCGGTACTGGCGCGTCCCTTTGCCGGCAGTTTGACGATTTAATAAGTGAAACGACGACGAATAAATATACGCGTACATCTTTATTAGTTGCAATTTTAATTGACACTTAATAGATATATTTAATAAATATATTTTGTACGGAATTCCTCGTCGCGATATTTTGCAAGATATAGAACATGGCAAGGAATATATCCATATATCCAATTTAACGAAATTAATCTTAAATTTTATTTAATTTTAAAGAAGATACATCGAGAAATAGTCTTAGTATGAATTCCATTGAGGCAAAATTTTTTAATATTGGCATTTTAATATTCTCTGAAAACTAGAGTCGAATTTTGCTTTATGCTTCATGAATGTTTTTTTTTTTAGACAGCACTTTTATAACTTCTTAGAAGTTGGTTCTTTTAAGCAATAAATTTGCCGAGAGGATGCCTGCTGATTTTTCGTCTGATCGATTATCAAGATCGGAGATTGATAACGAGATATTTGTCTGCGATGACGTGAGATTTCATTTCACCGGCAACGGACAGAAATGTTGAAATACGGCTGGGAATTCATTAGTATGAAACGTCGCAGCAAGGTGCCGGCCTTTCTCCGCGCAATCAAGGTTCAACGTCCAAGCGGGAGCTTGGTTGCAGCGTCGAATGTCGACGTAGATCACGCCTCCGGCGCTGATTATTGGCCGTGGGTCCTCGACGCCAAGCTGGAATGACCTGCGAAAGGATCGCGATGAATCCCCTTCGATAAGCGTCGAGGAGTCGGGTTACGATTTGCATGGCCGAATTACGCATACAAAAGATTCTGTCGGGTTTAGACAGCGGATAATACCCTGCGAAGGACCGCGTTAACGTATCACGTAGCCCCGATCTCGGTTTCGGCTTGTCTCGATACAGGCGATCATTATTATCTCTCACGTGCACGTGTGATCGATCGAAACGTTTCGAATTAATTTGTTACATCAGCAGCTTTACATACACTTTAAATAGAAACTGTTCTCTTTTCTCCAAACCTCTTTTCTCTTCTTCTAACAACTCTTGACTTACATATTTTATTTATTCTACAATTTTAAAGCGATTCAGACGTATTTTTTGTCGGTTGCTGGCTTGAGACGTTTAAAGCGCAAGTAAATGGCATTTGTAATGGTAATGAACTTTGCTGAATCATGTAATACTTTTCCTAAAACCAGTCGTGCATGACAGACATCGTGGCATCACACATTTGATCAAAGCATATATTCAGATATCGAATATCTTCGCAATCACTCCTTGACCTCATCCTTGATAAGGATAATCCTTGAACGATAATCTTCTCATACTTAATCATATTAGCATATATAACTTTTTGTGTTAACAATATTTAAATAATTTTCAATTTTTTAAATAATTTTTGTAAATTTATTCATTAGATTAATAACAGAGCCATGGGCATCGTAATTGTTAATAATTTCCGTAAAGGTATTCCGCTCCAAAAGCGAAATATTAATATAACTAACGCAAGAAGACGGGGTTCAGGCTCAGGGCATCCGTAAACGAATACGCAACGAATAAGATATAGCCTTCGTTACTTTCGAATCTGCTGCCGAGTGATGTATGTTCGGCAAGGATCGCAAGCGTACAGTGTCGCCGTTCTTTTTCGCCATTATTCTTCGTACGAACGTACGTACGTGTGCCGGAGGATCGTTCGATGACTGATGGCGATTGTCCGGCACCGGACGACGCGACCGTGATCTTGGTAGATAGCCTTGAACGTGCGTTTCAGCATAGCCATCCAGTGGTGTACACGTATATGTACACTCGCGCGCGCGCACGTGTGTGTGTGTGTGTGTGTGTGTGTGTGTGTGTGTGTGTGTGTGTGTGTGTGTGTGTGTGTGTGTGTGTGTGCGCCAGGTAGAGAAAATAATTCTTCCTTTCCCTCGACTGGTGCCGCACTATATCTCGATTCCGCCAGCCGCGCTCGCCGTGTAATTGTTAAGGACCGTTCATGTATCACAAAACAGCGACATGTAAGTAAAATACACTACTGTTCGTCGATGCATCAATGAAAAATCATGCAACATCCGCGCGCCGATAATTAATCATTTACGTCGGATCCGTTTGTGAATAAATTCGTACGATTTTAGACGCGAAAGAGAGAGAGAGAGAGAGAGAGAGAGAGAGAGAGCTCTGCATTTTTTTTTCCTGATAAATTCCGGTAGCCGCGGTGTGTAAAAATGATTTACAGCCTCGTATCTCAAAGCGTATCTCTTTGCTATTATGCTTTATGCGAATCCGCGAACGAGGCGTGTCGCAACGTTAATCCGCGAATGAACGTTACGTGTCATTCGCGTTTCAAGGAAATTAACTTCTTACGTGTACGCGAGAACTAATTGCCGTCGAGAGAGTCACCTCTCAATGATTTCTTAGCTCTATTATCTAACGCACAATATTGCCTTATCGACTTATTACATTTATTATTAAGCATTACATGTCGACTTATTTGGTATTTTATATACGAACTATTACTTAGCAATAATCGGCACGGATTATCTCATAATTGTGCGCACCACTTACCTCTTGTTAATTATTACACAATGTTGCGCTATTATGCCAATAATAATCGCGCCACTATCTTAAGTTACTTATCTGAAATACAGATAAATCTAAATTGCACACGGCCCCGTGTATCGACCTCCTCCCGCGGCGTCGTCTATCATATCTCTCCGTATAAGCAACAGAAAAGAATGTTTGTCCCCCGAACACACGAGGGAGGCCGATACTGCGAATCGTGATGTCCCGCTGATGCACGACTATGATAATACGTGCGCCTTTCTCTGTGTGTCCGCGTGATATCCGGACGGAAGATCGCGTAAGGATCGCGCCTTACGTTCGCGGGAGCGAAGTCAACGATCCCGATCGTGATCGCGCGTCTCTCTTTTCATGCGGAAAGGGAAGGAAACGAAGAGGATCGGTGCGCGGCGGAGGTAGCCCCGTCTCGAGATCCCGCGGGATAAATCGCGAGCGGCGAAGATGAATTTTCGCCTCGGCGTCGAACGGTGGATGCGGAAATAACGCGTCAATTACGCGGTCGGGGGAAAGAGAAAGAGGGAGAAGGAAGGAGAAAGGGAGATGCAATATCTTAAATCACGAGCGTGTACATTAATTCCGGATAGTCGCAATTTATATGATTTATATTCAATCACCCGTGCCCTCGGGCGCTCGTACGTTACCGCGCGGATTTTTCGCGCACGCCCGGCGCGGATTATTCGCGGCTACTTACACGCGGGCGCGATTCGTTAAGCTTTGTGAGGATACTTTGGTAGTATGGAGCTGAGGCAGCACGAGGCAGTATCGAGCTGGGGCAGCACGTAAGACGCGAAGGTGTGTTGTCTACTATATATTACCCATCTTATTTTACGGGTATAACAAGCACACTATTTCATTGAAAGTTTAAGGTGGGTGTGCGGCCGAAGATGATGAAAAGCAATAACTAAAAAGGATGGGAAATTAATCACTCGTAAAAGTTCCTTATCTCGCCGTTTGTTTTAATGCTGTAATCAAGAGGTAAAATTCTAAAACACACCGATTTTGGAATATTAATCTTTCAAATATAATACGTAAAAGAAGTCTCTGGAGTAATGTTATTCAATTTTATATGTACAAAAATTATCCACTTTGTAATAATTTTAATAGTTAACAATATATAAATGTAAATATTACTTTTTATTATATAACACGTTTTACGATATTTGCTAATAAAAAAGAGTTTTATTATCTTAAAAATGATAATATTTGGCGATGATATATTTTTAATATTTAATATTTGTCGGCAGGATCGGATATCCTTGAATATAAAAATATGCTAATTTCTCCTCTTCCCGGCATCGCACCGACGCGATCGCGTTTCGATCCAGGAAGCGTTTCGGGATGCGGTCAGCTATTTTTTACGAGTTTCAATTCGACCGTCCGCGTTCCATTGTTGGCCCGAGATCTGCATACGATTTAATGAAACATCGAGGAGCTCCATTGTGCGTTCCTCGAGATCTTACGTAACGCTCGATACACGATAATATCTTCAACACGTAACCATACGCGCGAGTTGGATTCGATGATACCGGAAGATTTCCCCGGCAACAGGCGCGTAATCGTCATAATTCTCATTTCATCCTCGCGCAATTGCTTCTTCGGGAACGTCGCGCAAAAAAAAATGTATCTCCGTCAATCATAGAGCTCGCATCGAAAATCGTGCCGCGTAAAATTGCATGAGCTGATATCGTAGGATCTACGATGCGCGCGACGCGAATAATTGAAACGGTCCCGCAAAATGGTTCCATCGTGGAGCGATCGGATTATTCTTCCCTCTCGCGCAATCTCCGATGTATTCTCGGCAGTGTCGCATGTAGCCGCAACTCCGAAAGGTGCACTCGTGCCTCTTGTCCGCGGATCGATCCGCGTGCAATTTAATGGAACATCCGCATTATGCAACCAACCGGCCGCGCTCGATTCGATCTTTGCCACGCGTAATCGCGCTCGTGTGTGAGTCGCTATCTGGATTAATCGCATGTGTGTTCGCGCCGTGAGTGATTTATGTAAAATGCACCGGGGATGACCGTGACCCTCTCGACCGGGATGAGAGATCATGGTCCAGGAAGCGGCGCGTCTTTTCTCGCTCGTCGCCAATGAATTTTGCTAGTCGCCTTTCATATTATCGCGCTGTCAAAAATAGCAATCAATCATATATATGACTTGGCAATTATGAGCGTTTAAGCATTCTGTATGTAATATCCTCTAACATAATTATGGGATAATGGAGAATTATCTTCTAATTATCGATGGTATATTGAAATATAGCAAAAATTGTTTGTATGATGTATGTTCTCTGGCAATGCGTATAGCTGTGAAAATTTTTATTTAGCAAAACATTTGCATTTGTTTTTATTAAAATCGAGATAGAAAAACGCCTATATTAGTTTTAATATCTGTGATGTGCACGATCATTAGAGTGTTTATTACTGAAATAAGATTGCGTTTTTTTCTTTACACAGTTGCTATAAGCGGACTTTTAACTATGATCTAAGATTTATCTGATATAACGTATTGGCGATCAATCAAATGCAATCTATGATGTTATAAATCATCTCATGTTTAAATTCTGCTTTAATCTTATAATATTAATTGGATATTTTTTTATATTGACAGCTTGTAATTAGAAAATTAATTATATTAACATATAAATTCGTTTAAGAGAAAAAAAATTTGGTTTCTTAAGGCATGGCATTAGGTATGTAACTTTTTTCGCGATTGGATATATATATATATATATATATATATATATATATATATATATATATATTTATATAATCCTTTAACGGGATTTGTCGAATGTTTCGAGAAATTCTCAACCGGTCGATGATCGCCATGGAGACAGTGATCCGTTACATAATTATCGCAGGATTATGCATGCTCAATGACTAGAGTGTCCTTCGTTCTCCTGTCGCGGGTTGTCGATGGAAACGGATGTACGCTTCACGAAGCAAATGACTCGTATACAGACGTGACTGTATTACTATTTTGCGGGAATTTATTGCAGAAAATGTATCGAATCATCGCGTCTCGGATCTTTTCAAATCGCATAATCGTATAATTGCACGCGGACGATTGTCATCTCTCGCGAAGTTCGCTGATAATTTATCTTTTAATGATAAAGTACAATCGCAATTCGAAATATTCAAAATTAAAAGCATAAATAATTTTATATTCTATTACTAAATAAAAAGTTGAGAAACGATAAGATAATTAAATGTAAAAATTTTAAATACACGATATTGAATATATGAAATATTTTTTATTAAAATCAAAAACTATGCTACGTGAATTTTAATTAGGATAATAAAAACGCGAGGATGAGAGCTATTATGCCAAAAAATGATTATCGCAAACATACATCTCGCTGGATCTCTAGAATAGAACAAGCAATACGGTTTGCCTTTTTATGGTAATACGAGACTACGAAAGCAAGAATTGACAGGCAGTTGCCTAACACTCGTTGTTGCGTATCATTGATCGGCGCAGAAGATAATTTCTACGCGATCGCGGTAGCTCATCGATCAAATTAATCTATGAATCAGCCATTCTGCTATTCTTTCCGATGCTCTCAGGTTCACCGACATGACCGACATGAGTGCGGAGTTATTACAGTCTCGAAAGATAGGAACGTCCGTGAAGAAATTAAAATCTTCGTTTGAGCTTCTCTCATAATTGACACGTTAAAAAGAATTATTGACTTCGAGGGCCGATCGTTAAAAGGTAATATTTTGACCCGGATGCGGCCGTTCGATGTTCATCATTAGCTTCATCGGTGTTGCGTAACTGCGGGGTCGTAACTTTGGGATCGTAATTATCGATTCTCGAAAAACACCGTCGTTATCTAATTATCCAAATTCGTTAGTTGCAGCAATCATCGTAATCACGATAAAGTGTCATTGCGATAATGGCGACAAATCGTTTGAGATAATTATTATAACTAAGCAACTGTGTTATATGAACACGTGTTATATCAATTAGCTTTTTCATACCGTTGATTTCGCCTTATTTAATTTGCGTTGCATGAACAAGCGAATTTTAAATCGCAAACAGTCGCGAGATCTATTACGCGCGTTGTCGGAGATTTAATGAACCGTCCATTACATCGATCAAAACCGACAATTCGTAATTATTATTGTTACAAGCTTTGTCGCCAGCGGCAAGACAAACGTCCGAGACAGATGGGCGACCGGATCGAGTCGATAAAATTATTTCGGTCTCGCATCGAAAAAGCGTATTGTGGCTCGCCGTGACTGTGTACGCCTTCACGGATCAGAAGACGACTCTCCCTGCAGATGATATCTGACTAGCTTTAAATAATGGGACCTTGCTACGAGTGAGTTCGACGTTCCATGTCGTGAACCCGTAATCAGTTATACTACATTCTCGATTTGTGCGAGTAATACGTTCCCGAAGAGATGAACGATTCCTTATGTAAAAATACTTTTTTATCGAGAGACGAAGAAAAAAGGCAGCGAATTTATCAGACTTGATGCATATATATTTACTTCCCATTATTCTTCCCTTAATTTTCTAAGGAATTTTAGAACAATTCATTTTTTTAAACCTAATATTGAGAACTTCATATTATCTATATCATAATTTTTATTAAAATGAAAATTATTAGCTGCCAATAATTTTTCAAAGGAAAAATGTTAATTCTCAATACATACTTTTTTACAATATACTTATAATATGTTTTGTACAGTATTTATAAAACATTTTAATATTCAATTTTTTAAATTACCGTCTTAGAACGTTATATTTCTTTATGAAAAAAAATAAATAAAAATAGCGTAATATTTTATGTTATTGCGCGAAAGAATAAAATAAATTTTAATTTGTAAGACTGCGATTCATGTTGATGATTGCAGAGATTGCCAGATGGGCGTCCTGCCGAGCATTGACTAATTCGCTCGCTTCGTTTGCTATTATCCTCATACCCACGCGAGGGTGCAATGTCGTGTGCAATTTGCAATCGTATGCAAGAGGCATGCAAAGGAAGAGTGCGTGCGTATCTCGAGGCTTCCGTGTAGATCATTGATCACACCGGATTAAGGAGATTTGTCGTCGCATGGTAGCGGAAACGTGGGCGGAAAACGATCCTCTTTGTCGAGTCATGTTCTCCCGACGAGAGAAGAGAACACGTTCGACGACTTCCTGCTTCTCTTCTGAACACTGCGACCGACTGGCCACGACTCGCAGCCACGCAGACCACACTTTTTCCGGATTATTACCGCAGATTCATTAAACTGGCAGGCCTTGATTGCGCCAAATTACTGGAACGGACGATGCCGTATGAAACGGATTACATAAGGATACATGTGCGACTGCGAATGTTTCGACCGCTCGTGATGATAGGGTAGACAATGCCGCACAGACAATAGCTTCACGCTTGCTATGAACTACTTCGTACGTCCGACTAGAATTCATAATGATTTTTTTCAAACGAAACGCTCTATTTTCCGTTATGAAATTATATCTCCGCGAGGCATCTGTTAAAGTTTGTTAATGCAAAAATTTATCAGTCTTATCTTTCTGTCGCAATCTTTACATTGCAATCTAAAACTGGGATACTATTATTTGATAAAATTATAATACCATGAATCATAAAAAAAATATAGATTAATTAAACACCAATGTTATAAAAGAATAAAAAAAAGTATCTTACCTATTAACACTTTATAGAATATAACTTTATAGAATATTTTACATAACAATTAAGAAAGTTGTTTAACTATTTATTATATAGTTATAAAGAAGAAAAGAAGAAAAATTAAATATTGAAATGTTTTTTAGTGCAGTATAAGTTTAAAATCTGACGAGGTTTAATCTCTCGTTGTTTGGATTCTGCGTTTATCTAATTGTATCTTATGAGATCTTCGGCTTTCATTTCCGCTTTCATTCCGCCCAGCTTTTCCTGATTTGCAAGTCGGATAGCAATGCATATTGTTACGCTCGTTGCAGATTATTCTAGCACGATTAAGCTAGCTATTATGTGAGATACGCTTTTGTAACACCGCTTCGCGTAACACTTTTACGTCCTACACGCATCGTACATCTTACAATTTGTACATCTTACAATTTTCAATTAAATATCTTAGCTGAATAATCTTCTATTATAAAACATAAAAGCGGAGTTAACCTATTTTCTCTTTATTAGAAATGTTTATGCTAATTTTATATTTATCGAATTAGCTATGTTAGTAATTATGTTAATTAAATTTAATTAATGACAACTGAAGATTAGTTTTAAATAAATTATAAATTATGATAAATTATTATTTATCAACGCAGTTGGTGGTATATCGAAGTACTAACCGGTCGTGACTCTCTTCTTTTTATATTGATCTGAAGGGACTAAGTGCTTGGGGGTATATCGTAATATTGAGCCATTGCGCGAGTCCTCGTGACATCGAGATCATTGTTGGGGCCAAGGCTGAATAAAGCCGCAGATAATATTCATAGATATAAAGCAAACCCGAGGAGGGTTATCTTCGACACGAGGGACTAGCGCGGCTCTAAAAATCCGGTCAACAAAGCGACCCCCTCGAAACGAGACATATAAATTGCAAGGGCTCAGACAGCAGTTTTCATTGGAGAACTGCTTCTTGAAGAAAAATAACAAAACATTAAGATGTGTTCTGAGTGCTTCGAGAGTTATCTATAAAAATAAAATGTATTAAATAACTTTTACGAATAATTTTTTAAGATATTCAAAATATGATTTGTGTATTTCTATAACACGTAATAAAAATATGAAATTAAATTTTGATTTAGATTTGGTTTAGAATCAAATATAATTATATTATTATATATAATTAACAATTTTATATGTAATTATATTATATATAATTATATTATATTATATATAATTAACAATTTTTATCTATTTATTGATACAATAACACAGATATGTAATTAGTATAGAACATTGTTAAGGAAAGAAACATTATTTACAGTCTAAGATATTTTTATTAATTGCAAATTAATTTTTATAATCTAATTTTTATAAATCTAAAATTTTTAAAAATATGTGTTTTCAGAATTGAGTGAAAAAAAGAGCACTTTGAAAGTATATTTTATTAAATATTTTCATGCGACTTTTTATATGCGAATACATATAGTAGTTTCGGTTTGCATCGCATCGCATCGCATTATACGTGCGCGTAAGGGTGATTACAAGCATGAAATATTTATCTGCTATCTGTTGTAACCGCGCTTAGCTAGTGGTATTAGGTTTCGGAAGCCGAGGCGACGCGACGCGCGACAATATCACGGAATATCTTGGCAGATACTACATTCGACATTGCATAATAGCGCCGGTAATGAAGACATATTCACCATGGACTGACACATTATGATACCTTAAGCCGCAACCGCCACTTTACTCCCTAACATCTGCTAACTGCATCTAGAAACATACTTCCTGTCACGACTTTGCTTGCAAATTCTATATGATGCATTTATTAAGACTCGTCAATCTTATATTGCAATATGTGTAACAGAAATTTTTATCAAGAGAGGAAATAAATTTTATAGAGCATATTATTAGTATGTTGAATGACAAGAAATTCAAATTTATGAAAAATTAAGAGATTTCTTGATAAATTTTGAATCAAAACTGCAATTTATTTTCACAAAGTTATACTTATTTTTTTATGAATTATAAATAAATTAATATATAAAGAGAATAGTTGATAAATTTTTAATTAATGTTATATAAACTAATAACTATTTACAGATATTTATAATATATTCTAAATAATCTATATATAAAGAATAAAAAAAGTTAAAATTAAAATTAAATTATCGATCATGTAGAGTTTAATAAAAATAGGAATAGGAATATTTGCAACATTACGATGATTTATTGCAATGCTCTTAGATATAAAATATACAATTCTGCGAAACAATATAAATGTAGGAACAAGTTAGACATATTCATAGAAAATACGTTAATTGTTACGTAGCTACTACTATTTTATCGTTCTCGCAAGCTTCGACACGAATACTACGTGAACACTTGATAATTTCACAGAACCGTACAGGTAGTAATTTCTCCCTCCAAACAAAAGCAGTTTGTCGGCGTGAGAATACGTTACATCGAAGCTATTAAAGTTGCATTACGCGATGTACGATGGACACGTTTGCTACGATAATAAAACGGACGGTTAAAATAAGAAAAAGGGAGTCGAAGCGTACTTCTCGTAACGAAAGTAGGACAGTGAAACGGCACGTGCGACTCGCGGGGCCCGGGTCCACACATCTCACGTTAAATCTGGGACCATTCTCGTGGGTCCAGGCCACGCGTGTGTGACACATCTTGAAGTCATCTCACGTGCCCGCATTGTAGTTCACTCGGGCAGTCAGCCAACCGACCAGTCAGTCTGCGGCCGTCAAGACTCGAGGGACCGGGGAACCCATGGAACAAGAACAGAAGCAACACTGACCTTCCTCATACATGTGTTCACATAAAATATTACGGTGCGGTCACGTTCGCGATGACAATTCGTGGACTCGCAAGCCTTGTCTTTCTATCCATCTTTCTTTCGCTTTTACATACATTGCAATTTTTACGATTTAATAATTTAAATTTATCACGACATTTTCCAATCATTCGAGATTAAGATATTTTCTTTTAATTGTTAATTAATTAAAATCAATGAAATGTGAATCACTTTTTCAAAATATTATATGTTGATTTTTTTAGATTTCTGTATTAATTATAAAAATGGATATTTTTTTTTGTTTATTTTTCTTTTTTGTCGTTTACTTTATGCTCTCTCGAGACTCGAAAATTTTGCGTGGAGTAAAAGACTAGACGATAATTCTCGTGATTTTGGCTGAGATTAGGTAGACTGCATTATTCAGAGCTCAAGTTGGCGGGATACTCCTGTATATTTATAAGCAGGCTCCACAACAGGGCGAGTCTCACTTTGCGATTTGCACGTTCGGAATATCTGTTTCGTTGAAATGCATCTCTAAAACGTTGAATCGGTCGTAGAGCCTGAGCAATGTCGAATTGCTTTATATACGGTGATAAGTTATTATCCAAGCAATAAGAAATCGATTTTTATATGTACATATATGTTTGAATATTATATATTGAATATTATATACATTATATATGTTAATATTTTATTATCTTTGTAAATCGTAGTATTCTTTAGGTTCCAAAATTAGTATTTAAAAAATTTGAAAATATCTTATAAAAAAGAATTTCTTTTATATATTTCTCCTTGAATGCTCTTGCTCACTCACGAAATACAAAATTTCTCTATTTTCCAAGACATTGTAATAATATCTATCTGTGCACTAAGGATCAGTCACAAATATTCGCAAATCCCTATTTTAAATTCCCAAAACGTCCTCAAGTTTATAATTTCAAGTCATATTTCAACGCGGAATAACACGTTAGATGAGAATCGCGAATGAAAACCGAGATGGCATAGAAGCCGCCGTACGTCACGATAATCCCCGAATCCATGAGGCCTTTTCTCACGGAGCATTAAACTCATTCAGAAATTCACGCCGTTACGAAATGACATCTATTGAACCTTTTAACGAATCGCCAAGCCATACTTTTACGTCGTTGTAAATTAGGCTCGTTACAGCTGTATTGAGGTTTTTGCCGATTCGAGAAACGTTCGCTTCGGGCATTGGGCCCGCTTACGCGGACAATGAGAGAATAAATTCGTGACGCGCAGCATCGTCTTCTCGATCCTCGCCGACGAGCTCTTAATGATCCTCCAGTGGAACATGCTTGTACGTAAAGATTATGGCGCGCGTTCTTCGGCATTTTACAGTACGAACGAATTTCCGAAGCGAAGCGAAACGAGCAACGCCCATTATCTGCACGATATGGCTGTCGGCAGACGTTATTGTACCATGAGAAAACCGCGAGGAGCAATTCTTGGGGTATAAGTACAGAGGAACGAGAAGTCCGTCCGAGTATGAGGCTTAAAAGAAGAATTTACGAATATATACGAGTGTAATACCAGCACTAAAAGATTTTTCTTTATTTGTTATTTTTTATTTACTTGGAATTTTTTGTGGAAAATAATTTAGAAGAAATTTGTTCGAAGAATAATATTCGTTAGAAAATTGCAATATCGAAGTATCATCCATTATTCTTCTCTTTGATATTTTAATAGTGCAATCTTTAAATGCTTGTAAACAAAATGGAGTGAAAGGTTCGAAGAGCGACCAACTCGTTTTTATCAATCGCGACGATTATTGACGGAACACTCGTTGGGCACATGGGATTGTGAAAGGTAACGGTATCGGACCTCTCGTATCCCGAAACCCACTCGGCCATTCGCGACTCTGAGGAATACCGTTACTTGAAGAACTCTTCTCCGCGAGAATTTCTTTCGTTTCACACGTCGCACGCGCGGCGAATATAATTGAGAACTTAATTACATTTGTTGTGTAGCGTGAAGCACGGAGGCGGTCAATGTTCTTCCGGTTTTCGCTCGCCGAGACGCTCTGACGAATGATAATTACAAACGGCGAAATTCGCATTAAAATTATTCGTAGAAAATTCCCTTCTTCGTCGCCGGAACCGTGCTGGAACGGACCGGAACCATAATCGCTTCTTTTACGAGTTGTATTATTGTTTCACGTATGGTATCAATTAACATTTAGAAACCGCATTAAGATGTACCTCTTCAACCTAGAAATACATACTTGTGTAATTCTGCGATATAATTATCACAAACGACATATAAAGATAAGTTTTATTTTTAATGGAAATGAAAAGGATTTGTTTTAATTTCGAAAGCAATGATGATTTATAGAACTTTAGAGTGAATATACATATATCTTAGTATTATTACTTTTTACATAATTATACTACACATAGAAAATTTAAAAAAATATATATAATTATTTTTGAACTTTTTTACTGATGTAACAATATATATTCGTTAGAATCATTATTTTCAAATTGGTTGCTAGAATATAAAAAATTTTTGCAATCTTATATCAACATGTTTAAGCGTCTTATATAATAATTTTTAGCAAATTTATTTTCAGATCTATATCTGGCCAAATTTTTAGATATTTCAGGGAAAGTTTTTTCTATAGAATTACTTCTTTGAATTATTAAAATTAAATTTATCTTTTATTTATGCATGTCATATTTATTAAATTACTCAACTCCATATTAAATTTTCTCCAATATGAAATAATTAAGTCATCTGTCAGTGATTCCATTGTTGTTTGCAGATGCATCGGTCACAGATCGTCATGGGCGCATATCTCTACACGCGGAATTGCTATCATCAAAGGCTAAACGCGAACAGGCATTACGTAACATTCTCGCTGCGAGAAGGCGACAGATTCTGAATCAACGTCCACATGAGCCTCATCGAACTCTTTCGAGTCGTAGGTCACGACTCAATAATACCATCTCAAAGGATCTTCCGGACATTCTCGAAACCCAAGAGACCAGACATGATATTTATGTTACAAATACGCGAACAGAAGAGGAAACTTCACAGTTATCAAAAAAATCAGTCGAAAAAGTCACTTCTATCATTAATCTCAACGCGACAGAAAAAGTTGCGATCGAATCGCAAAGTACGAAGACACCTAAAGATGAAATTCTGTTGACGCCGACGACCGAAAACTACGAGAACATCTCCTCAACTTCTCCTCCCGTTGTTTCATCGCCAACTAATCAAAAATTGGCAGACGCGGATTCGCGTAAGAAGAATATCGTATCGATGCCAGAATCATTGTACAAACATTTCCGGCCAGTGGAGAGCAATATTCCGGTGGAAGATATGTCGCAGTTTTTGTATTTCGGTCAGAAGCTCCAGCCGGACGCGCAGAACATCACCAGTAACAACAATTCCGTGGAGGCGACATCGACGATACCGACTTCTTCGCGCAGAAAATATTCCACGAAGCGATTCAGCGCGACGATAGCCGCGCCGGTCGAGGAGATCCTGAATGAAGAGATGAATATTGCGCTAGAACGTCGGACGGTAGAGAAGAATCAAGTATCGAGGATTAAAAACACGTTCAGGAGCTCGAATAACGGACTATACTATCGAAAACCGAGACCTACGACGGACGTCGTGTCCAACGTTATTCCGGGGAACGAGTCGAGTTCCGGAATCATTGGCGGGTCGGAAACGAGGAGTGAGATGAACGTGATGGACGACAAATTCCGCCGCGACGGCGACTTGTCCGCTCACGCGGACGGAACGCGCGATCGGCTCCCGCAAGAGAGAGGAAACGCGGCCCACGTGATCGAGGCGAGCACGACGACCCAGATACCGCAACAACGCCAGCCCGATGACGATATCGAAGCGGGGGTCATCGCAGAGAGTGAAATCGACGTGAGACTTTCGAACGGAACGATCGCAGCTTCGAGCGGAGTCACCGAGGATCCCCAGGAGACGATGAATTTCGAGAGGGACGACGAGAAGAGGAAGATCGGCGATACGAAGATGGAAGCGGGAAACATGGAGAAATTGGAGCATAAGTTAACGAGTGTCGAGAAAACAATGCCAACGTCGAAAGCGAGCACGAGATCTCGCGAGAGTGACGACATCGAAACGATGTCATTGCTACCACCGCGGACGGAATCGTCAACGTTGCGGATCGTAGTGCCAGATGAGAGCTTCGGGCTCTCGGATTTTGCGATCGAGAACGAGCGGACTCATCGGAATACCGTTAAACCGGTCGCGGATCCCGTCGCGGATCGACCGGTTCGCGTGTCGGCCAGCGGCGATATCGATCCGAAATCATCACCGTCGTCATCGACGTCGCCCTTGATGACGGAGCTATCCGCACCTGTCGCCGCCGCCGTCGTCGGCTCGAATGAGCAGCCCCAACAGCAGCAGCAACATCCGCAGCAACACGTGTACGCTTATACGATAACAAATGTGACGCGATTGTTGCGCAACTACACCGGACCCGGATTAAGCGGCGAGGAAAGACGAAGTGGAGGTGGTGCTGATGGTCGTCGTGCTGGTAGCGGTGCGGAGATAACGAGCGATGGACCGTCGCAGCAGCGGCCTCAGCAGGAGCAGCAGCAACCACCGCCGCCGCCGCCGCCGCCGCTGCCGCAGTCTCTTGTGCTTCCTCGTGCCGGCGATGGTAGTATAGAACCGGCGCGAACGCCGGCGGGACTCAGTGTCGGCGCGACCGTCGAGCCAGCCACAGCTGCTGGAACGTTGGCTAGTGTTGACGGTCTGGTGGGGGAACGGCCGAGGAAAATTGTTCCGCAGCAGCAACGAGTGGCGGCCAGCCAACGAGCAGCGACGACCTGGTCCTCGTCGCTGCATTCAGCTGCGAACGATAGCGTTATCTCGCCAACGAGATCCGCCAAGTCGCCGGATACTGGAAACAGGGGGTCGGTCAGGTGGAGTCACGCCAAGTCGCGGACCAGCGAGCAGGAGGGTGCTAATGACCGGAGATTCCTGAGAAAGAGTGCCAGCGCGGTGCTGAATCAAAGATCGACCGTCAACGAAGAATCTTCATCTTTGATAGCGAATAAACGTCGTAGAGTGTTGATTTCTTTGAGTGGCGTGTCTCCCTCGAGCGGTCCCAATAGAAGGGTGAAGTCTGGTGAAGAGAAGAGCGAGGATGTTAAAGATAAATTAGAGGGCGATAATTCGTCGAACGAAACGCGGGTTGCGGATCGCGGGAAAGTTTCGGACGATGAAGTACCGGGTGTCGATTTTGTTCGGGAAATTGCGCGTGCCAGCGGGGTGAACGAAGTGCCAGGTGACAGTAGTCCGCAAGAAATCACCGTCATGGGGAACGTGAGTCGAAATTCGAGTGCGACTGACGAGACGATGGACGCGACCGATCCGTCTGTCCTCATTGACGCGATCACAACAACGGAGCTGGAAAAGTCTCACGTTTCTGAAGAAGATATTGTGACTACGTTAAGTTTAAACGATGAAGGCGACGTCGAAATTAATACTGAAGCTCAAGACATTACGATGTTAAACAAGAGCGAAAGTGACATAAATGCAACGACGGATAGTATCGTGGAAACAACCGTGATAGAAACTGAGCAGATGGATGAAATGATTGCGATGACGACCACGACAACAACAACGACGACATCGACAACGACGACGTCGACGACGACGATGCGAGCGGCACCAGTTTTTCCGGTCACGCCTAGAATATTGACGGAAGTAGAAAGAATTATCGATCCAGAGAATTATACCTTGAGGCCGACGGATGTTGCAAAAGAAACGAGCAATCTAGATCCTTCAGAGATCCAGAAGAGATATCGGGCTAAGGACGCGACGTCAACGACGACGACGACGACAACGGTTTCGCCGACTCAGAACGACGCGCATGTGAACGAAACTTTGAACAGAAAATCGAAAGTCCTACCCACCTCGTCGACGGTAACGGAAAGTGAAAAACGCGTATCTGGCGAGAGATCACCGGAAGTTAGAGCGCGTAATTTATCTGACAAATCGAAAGACAAGGACGACGTGCTGCCGATCATGCATCTGTACAACACGTCGGATATCTTTAATGGCAGCGGGTCGATGGACGGGTTCGTTCGCGGCACGGAACAGGTAGTGCTTCCGATAGACTCGCAGGATGAGGACAGTTCTGCGGTGACAATGACGACGACAACGACAACAACGACGACGACAACGACGACGACGACGACGACGACAGAGAAACCTCCCGAACCGATGATAACTGAGAGCAGCACGGAAATCAGCGGAAGTACCTCAACCACCGTTCCCGTTCCCAGGCCTAAAGAACCCATCGTAGTCCTAACGAGCTCTCGAAAGGACAAACATGAGGAGACTCGCGTATCTCAGGATGCTGCTGTTCCTCCGATGTCCAAAGGCTCCTCTGTCGCGCCCACGGCGAATAGGACGAGGTACAGACCCGCCTATCATCACTCGATCCTGCCGGAGTACAATGGCACGATGTATTATCCCGGCGGGCTCAATAGGACGTTCCTCGAGACCGGCGAGCCGATCTCGGTGAGCCCGCGGGAGTCGATGAACGTCAGTGAGGTGATATTGAAGCGGCACGACGGCGACGCGATTGCCACTCAGGAGACGGTCGCCGTGGTCGGCTACATCCTGGCCACTCTCGTCGTCTTTCCCATCGCCGTCGGCGTCGGGCTCATTCTCAGAAGACTGATACTTAGGAATCGTAAGGTGAGTGAGTTCGAGATTTCGAGGTTTCTCAGTGCGCCCGCGTGCGGTCGACTTAGCTTAGATCAGGATTAGAAAGTATGCGCGAATCGCCGCGCCACGCTCTAGATCGATGATATTTCGTCTTTTTCTTTCCCGAGACGGAGTCGGCATAGCGATTGAAAAACTGGTAAGCGCGATTTGAATCCGCTTAGATAGAAGACACATGGCTGTGAGAGGGATATTTGAAGGGAAAGCTTTGGCAAGATCTGTATCAGATTTATATCAGATGTAATGTTTTAATAGGAAAACGCTGAGAATAGTAAAATGTAATTTTTATGATTATCAAATACATGATGATAATAATAAAACGCGTGACAGGCTGTAAAAATCTTGCCCTCAATTTTATTAACAAATTTGTTAATTAAACATGAAGAGATTTTTATACGCGAATTTTTGAAATTTATATTTAATATTGATTTTAAATTTCTTTTGATATATTTAAATTCAAATACTCTTTGAATGCAATTTCAATTATTTAGTTTGCTTCCTTATCGTTAATATATAGAATGTTACAAAAATATTAGTATTACATAAATAATTATTTTTAAAATATTCAAAAGAAAAAAATTAGAAAATAGAAATACAATATCAAATTTCATCTGATAAATTTCTCTGATAAAGTGACCAACAGATAAAAACTTTAACAAACAACATAATATTCTATTCTGATATGATTCATAGAACATTATGACTTAATTAGAGATTAGATCTACTGTCGACTGTGGTCGTGATCGAGAGTACCAGCGGAGGAGACAGCGGGGAAAGGATGAAAAAGCGCCGCGTGTAACTCCGTTTTTAATTGATGCACCGAGATGCGCCGAGGTACAAATCGCTGTTCATGTGGCAGTGCCACTTACATACCGTTACGCGGCACAACCGGAATTATCATTACGCGTTAACATTTACCATCCGGCCATTAACCAGCGACGTTCTTTCTCTCGTGGGCCGCGGTCGCCGCGGCATCACGCTAACATTTTGTTAATTAGCGCGACAGCGCACACACTGACGATGTCCGAATCGTCACTGTTATGGATCATTAGCTAATCCAGAACGCCTCGCTACATCCATAATCACTAGGAGACGCTGTTCCGAACGGCCGCGCTATTTTAATTAAAGTAAATTTTAATCCATAATGAGACATTGCGAGTCTGAGGTCTGACTAATGAAAAACAGATATGTTTCTATAAAATACGCAAAATTTGTAATTATCGATATTTTTTTTCTTACAAGATGCAAATTTCACATTATCACAGCTATGTATAGATATACATATTAAATGCGGTCATCGAATAATTCTTTTGCGAA
This sequence comes from Pogonomyrmex barbatus, assembly GCF_055798465.1. Taxonomy (NCBI): domain Eukaryota; kingdom Metazoa; phylum Arthropoda; class Insecta; order Hymenoptera; family Formicidae; genus Pogonomyrmex; species Pogonomyrmex barbatus. The sequence goes on from NW_028297109.1 coordinate 4,059,185, forward strand.
GGTTAGCTTCACGATGATTCATGAAATAGTTAACGATTCGCTCCCTCCCCCTCCCCCCGACAATTACTACAAGTTCATTGTATGCAGAATAATCTCGGGATGATTCGAGCGCACTATTATCAGACGGAGTGTGGTATGTTACGTTAATGAACGCATCGTTGGATAATGCGAAAATTGTTCGACTCATTATCTTCAATGATTATTTTTCCGCGGAATTTTCCTCGGATAACAGCTAGATAAGAAAATTGCATCGAAAATGTATGAGGCTCGTTGAATGGCATCAGAAAATATGAATATTTATACCCGTTATTATATTTGTGCAATTATTATTCATTACATCGATATACATTTATTTAGATATTTTATATATTTATATTTATATTTTCTTATAATTTATTCAAGCTATTTAATTTTTGTTATAATACATTTCTTAATGAACCATATTTTTATCTTGTAACATTTCGTTCTCAATTCATCTGTAGACATTTTATGTTGCAAATAATAGATATTAATAATTTCTTGACGTCAAAAGTGATCGGAATGGATGGTACAGGCTACAAAATTTCCGGAAATGACATAAGCGAAATGCTTTCACGCCCAAGACATTCATAAATAATAATGCGGATATAAATTTAAATTTAACCCGACAGTCATGGAAATAAATCTGAATGGCGGTACAAAGGTTTGCGTGGACGGTAAAAAAGGAGCATGCAAAGAAGGGAGAAGGGAGTACGAGTACGAGTACCAAATAAATAAGCGGGACCGTTTTAGGGCTTGGAACTGATGTTAAACTCGAGCATGCTATGTTTTGTAAGATTGAAATTTCACCGTCGACAGGCAAACCGATTCATTTTCCTAATGATTCTCGCATAAGCAATTCTTTGCTGTAAATGCTTTTCTCCGAAGGGATCTGTGCTACGTAATTATAATCAAATATGATTTCTTTATATTAATATTGAGTTAAAGAAAAGATTGCAAATTTTACGTACATCAAGAAATTATTAACATTTTATCATATAAAATTATAATTTCTTCTTTCAAATTTATTCTTTCATTATATGAATGTAAATATCTTTATAAAAATTGTTGTACAGTTGATTGTTATTTTTACGTCATTTGTGCGTATTTTATTGTCGTTGTAAAACATGTCAACGTTGTATTTTCATGTGGAATCGCGATATGTTTGTCTAACTTTATTCCGGCAATATTATTCGCAGAGATATTCTCGGGGCCTCAATCTATCTCGCTGATCTTCATTATCATGCGGCATTGCTCTTCCCAATTAAATGGGAGTGACGACCGATTCAAGCGGCTGCTCGACGCGCGTGCGAGCGGCATGTTCCATACATGTTATACTGACGTTGATTTGCTTACGCAGGTGCTCGAGGAGTCGGACACGTCATCGGAGATAAGCTGTAGGAAGGACGCTCTTAATCTTGAAAACGGCGACTTCAAGACGTCCATCGAGAAGGCGATCACGAAACTACCGAGGATACAGCACTTGGTGAGAAATTAACGAATGTTCTGTATATTTAACGCGACAGCAGTCACGTAGTGATTATTTGCACAACTCCTTCAACGCATTTGGCGCATAGTGCTAGTATTTCCGTGAATTGAATTATACTCAATTGATTTAATGCCCACACGAAAGACATTTGGAGGAAATAATTTACATTAAGATATTAATCTTATTAATACAATTTAATTGACACTTGCATTTTAATTTCATATCTGAAGATATGACTTGCATAAATTTTGCAGAGACTCGATTTGCATGTGATAGATAACACGTAAGACATTGATTTTTTTTACCTGCGTGTAGAAAAATCACGTTATGCATAGAGATACGTCAATGGAAAATCCTGAAAGTTTGCCTTCTTAACGTAGAGAGAATTCCACGTCACATAATATGCACATAATATGCACGAGACACTAATCAGGTGACGCGTTCGTTCCCGTGCATATGAATTAGCAGGTATTTTTGGACAATTCTAAACTGCAATATTCGTTTCTTTGCATAGTGTCACGAAGCTGAGAAACCACCGCCTCCGCCGTCCCAGGAATCCAGATGGGAGTTTCCTAGAGATAAGCTTAGATTACAGACAGTCCTCGGGCAAGGAAACTTCGGCCAGGTGAGAGGATACTTTCTGTGGCATCTCTATAAAAAGGAAGCCTGTAATTTGCGGCTCTCGGACGGATTTTACGAAATACCTGCGATATCTTCGCGACAAGTTCAGCGCTTCCTTCTTTCAATATATTTATCTTCGAGCGATTTTACGAACTTTTCTACTTTGCGCAATTCCATTCGTGTTGATTTGTAATAACAGCTTTTGACACGTGTATGATATACGCCGTATATCTTTGTGAGATACGGTAACGGCCAGTTAATGTAATATTGGTATAATCGAATTGATTATGCAAAATCGATTGTGGGAAAACTTGAGGAACGTATAATCTAAGCGATAAATTTTTTTTTTCTAATAATAAAAGACGAAACCGCGATTTGAATAATCGCTTCCCATCGTGAAGATTATATATTTTCTAAAGTAGCGGCGACATAGATGAAAGAAAAGGAGAGAAGAAATACAAAACCTTATCGTTTATCAATAATTGATGTTACATAAATTGAAGGCATTTAAAAAAAATATTAATTAGTTGATTAGTTGCAAATTTAAACTTGTAGAGGAAAAATCTTATTAAAGCTAGTAAATGCATAGTAAATGCATTTGAAATATGATCGAATTGAAATGTCAGGTGTGGAAAGCCGAAGCCGACGATTTGACAGGTCATCAAGGTACGACTCGATTAGTGGCGGTGAAAACTGTTAAAGAAGGCGCCTCTGATCGTGAAAAGGAAGACTTGGATCGAGAACTTGAAATCATGAAACAATTAGGCAGTCATCCGAACGTCGTAACACTTCTGGGTTGCTGCACGGAAGAAGGTAAGCAAGTTATACATATGTTTATGCTTTGCATTTGATCTTTTTTTGATAAAAACGTGATGCAAGATTTAAGGACAGCTACATCATATGATAAAAGATAAAAATTTTATGAATTTATGTTAAAAAACTGAAATACAATGAGCAATATAATTTTTTAGTTAACCTAACAAAAGATTTAAATTTTTTTAAATTAACGTAACAATTTTATTAAAAATTTCAATTGAAAATAAAATACTATCGATCGGAAAATGGGAACATATGTAGGATTAATAATATATTAATTCAACCACTAAAAAATTTCTGTCAAACGTAATTGTTGGTGACATCGTCGAACCGATCGTCATCTTATCATTTTCCAATTAAATTCCGAAAAATTACTTCCACCTCGATTCTTGCGTATGTTGCGCATCTGGCCGTACGGCCGTATAATCAACCGAAAGGGGAGATACACCATATGGCATCGACACGTACCGACGATGCGACACGCATCGCGCAATTTCCCGCGCGGAAACACATCCTCGCGCGGTCCCCATTTCGATTTGCATCGACGAGCAATCGGCCGTATGCACCTGCCGTACATGCCACAACTGCACTCGGTGAATCTTCCTCATTACCGTCGCTTATCCGCGACCTTGCACATCGCCGCCTGCGCTCGCGAGCCTTGGCAGCATAAACTTTATAAAAACCGATGGCGTTTTAAGTGCCGGCACTTCGACGTAGAATGCGCGGATCGCCGACATATAGTAATTAAGTAATCAAGTCCCGCCGAAGAGATATACCGCGTGTATGGATTGCGACTTCTCCAATCGGGACGCCGCCGCGATGCGTTCGCGATGCTCCCTCCACTAGTTGTCCTTGCGGTTTAATCGAAATTCACACGGACATTTAGTTCATTATACGGAGCGGCAATTTAGTTCATTATACAAATTATTAAAATTTTCGCGAAAAATATGCTATGTGTAATTAATATAATAATAACTGCAATAAATAACTTAATAATAAAATGATAAGTCTCTGTCGTGATCTCGTTCGACGACTTCATTTATTTGTTACGTGGACGAGTTAAACTTATAAACATCTTGAAAAAAATTTATTGCTTCTTTGAATCGTGTGTTTATATTAAAAGTTAATAATTTGCGTATGTAAAACGCATTTTATTTTGCGTATTTTATTGTTGCCAAATAATTCGTTTGCATGTTTTAAATGGTTGCATAAGAAGACAGATGTGGCAACTATAAACAGTCAGCGTGAAAATGTTTGTCTTTACCGTGATTGTGTTCGCTTGGATGATAAATTAGACAGTCATTATGATAATTGCTTGAGAATCGTTTTGTTTTGCACAAGAAGATTTATCCGTTTTATCGTGTTTTTATCTATGCCATAATAGATAATTACAGTTAATATGCATAAACTTGACAACTGCAAATTAAATCATTGTGTAAACAATTTATGTATTTTTCCTGCAACATTAATTCTTAAATTAAAATCGATTGTCTCAAAATCAGGTTTCATGAATGTAATAAGTTATCAATATTTTTAATCAGAATTAATTTTCCAGTTGATGCGACGCGCTTGTTTTTCATGAGAATCGCATAAGTTTGAACAAAAATATCGGTGATTGCATCTATTTGCAAACAAAAGTATGATCGATGAACGGTTCTCTGTTATTTTATCGTATCTTGATTGATTAAAAACCACATCATCCCGCTTCCACAATGTCGGATCGAATAATCGAAGGCGTTTGATGTACCGAGGCTTCATTATCGAAAGCGAGCGCGCAACGAATTGGCAAATAATTTCCTTGCGGATAAATGCTCCAGTGAGTTTTGAAGATCGATGTTTATCACAAAATTGTGAAAGGAAATTAATTACGTCTTTCCAGAACTTCAATAATATTCAAGAGATAAATAAGAAACGTACACAAATCTTCTATTTGCAGGAAATAATTTATGTTATGTTTAAAAGTTTAAACTCAAGTAATATAACAATCATTATTTCTGAAGTTTACAACGTAGCTTTATTATTTTTTATTTTTTATAGAAAATCCACAAATGAAAGGAGTATGCATCATTACAGATCGTAAATTAATTCATTTGCATTTTTTCATGGAATTTACGGTAGAGATCAAAAAAGTTCGAACAATTTTGTACGTGTCGAGATAAATCGCGAAGAGGTAGAGACCATTATACGTCTTTCTCTCCTTCTACATGCAATTCGATATCGTCATTCTCATCGTTCGTATAAATTTCCATAAGCATCCCCGCGAAGCACTTCTTCGCAGTACAATACGTTTATTAAGTCAGTATCCTCGAGACGATCGTTCCATTCGCAGATCGAAAGAAGTTGAATAAAAAAACAAGCAATGATACAATCTGGACAAGTGATCGATTTATTTAAGTATGATAATCCGCTTATTTCGATTAATGAAATTCCATACCTTTCATTTCCACCAATTAAAACGTTCAAAATACAAGCTACATTAATGATCTCATTTCAGCAAAATTTATAATTTAATAAATATAATTTTTTTAATAAGCCTTTATATAATTATAAATCGATTTCTACGTTTTACAAGAAGTAAAAATCTTTTCTTTATAAGAATAGAAATCATTAATAAAACTTGATAAAACGATATAATTGACAATTTTGAAAACAGCAATCGTTTTCGTTAGTAATTTCTGTTTCAAAAAAAACGAAGTGAACATAATCAAGCTAATCGATAATCATGGGAAAAGATCATTTGCGAAAAAAAATAGGCGAAAAATAAACTCGACGAGGAGAGATATTCGTTTGGTAGGCATACAATCATAACGGTGAAATGTTCGTGGGTGCAGTAAAGGTCAAGATGATTGCTGTGGCAAATCGCGGACTTTAGAGGTGTGTCTGCAACTTTCGGCGTCGCTGACGCATCTTAGGGAGTGGGTCCCAAAGGATCCTCTCTGCAGCCCTCGTACAATAAGGAACGCGAAAAGTTCCTGGCCGTCCAGAAACACGAGACGAGCCACTGTATAAAATTTACGACATTTAAATTTCGACCCCACCGCATTTATCGTTTGCGGCCACGTCCGAATTTCTTTCCGACGACGTTCGTCAAAGGAAAGCCTTTTGACCGTTTTACGATCGACGCTCAGACGAGAATAAACTTCACGTTGAACGCCGTCGTATTCCAACCGCCAAGAAAATTATTAGCAGTTAAGGAACCAAACAATAATATTACAGTTTCGATAAATTTTTATATTCCTAATATATTAAGCAAAAACAGAAATTAATTTTGTCAATTATAGAAAAATAAAAATAATTAAGTAATAATATTTTCAACGTGCACATTAAATTTACATATCGGTTGATGAAGACATCACGAATACGTTAAATTTTTTATCACGAAACGATTTCCTCTCCGTCCAAAAAACTACCGTTCAATAAAATGATGAGTCTCTTATATTTGACTATCGCTTGCTTTTTTTCTTTTTTCTCCTAATCAAGCTTATTTATCTGCATTTACGATGGCACGTATAAAATAGAAGCGACATTAAAGAGCAGAATTCTTTAAAACATACAAACTTGAGAAGTATCTTCTTTTCGACACGAGCTTTTCATGCAAATAAATGTCCTGAGAATTTTAAAAGACCGATAGCATGTTTGTGGACTTTTGCTTCATGATAAAACTGAGCGCTTTATTCAACAAGTTTTTTTTTTATATTTCGCGGTATCTTTGTCTGATGAACGGATTGTGTTAAAATTCAATAGAATTAATTACGCGTCGTTATATTACTTTGCGATTTAAGCAGCGTCGATTTGCGTCAAAGTTCTCAATGCCATCGCGTTTGCAATTTTGTTTATAAACATCCGCCTTCGAATAATTTGCATACGTAAAATTAAAGAGATTCGAAAGAATGTCGCAACTTGTTCCAACGCGTCGACGGAATATATTTTCGTGCCTTTCTTGCCCGTATCGTCGTTTCGTTGTTTCGCGAATATATTTCTATCAGTATTACATTTGCAAAATATGATCTACGTGAATATGAAACGTGCACGATATCCCAGCCCACGTATCGTCGTTGCGCATTCGTATTGCTTTGCATTCGTCACGACTATTGTATTCGTGCGCGTGCCATATCGATCGATACATAGGCGCGGATCCGCGATTTTTGCAATGAGAGACTTGCAGCACGGAGTTGACGCGAAATTCAACGCGCGTATTCGACAATGGAGCCTCGATATATCATGTGTCAACGAGAGAATAACGGGCATTGCTCGTGGAAAGGAAACATTTTCTTTCTATGCACCGATTGTAACAACTTATTTTTAATCGCTTATTTTCTTTCTTTATGACTTGCAGACAAAGTATATATAAATATTTAAAATCAGATTTTTATTATTAATTAGTTAGTTGCGCGAGCGAAAGGAAAGTGGTAATGAGAAAATTATTTAATTTTTAAAATAATCTTGCATATAAAATAATATTTTCTTTCTATTTTTTCAATAAATTATTGATTATTATGAAACTAGAGAAGTTAAAATATAACAGACAATCTTTTTATTTACTTTTAAATCAATCGAAATTTATCAGATTTAATTAAAGTTTTTCGATGTGAATTAATGTTTGTATATCGATGTGTATAATACATTATTAATTATGATACAGCGTACTCTATATGTGATTAAACTGCTAATGCACATTGATAACGCATGACTTAATGCGATTGAAATAAACATTGTAAGTATTAAACATCTCGTTTAATTTACATTGAGAAATGTATTAACGCTATGCTACTTGGCGCATACGCTACTTGGCGAACCAGAATTATTAGAGAGGATAGTAATATCAACCTAATACGAGAATTACAATTCGTTGCGCCGACAAAAGTAGTTCCATAAGTTACAATCAAGCGAGTATTACCAAGGATTCTTCCAAGGGTGCGTCACTTAAATTATTTCAAATCGTGAATATTTCACACCGTGAAATATTTCTCCAACAATCTCAGCATGTGTTCCTCTAATCGCCTACTTCTTTTTATCTATTACTGATTATAATTACAGTAATGTTGCAATTAAATATAATATGTAATTAAATAAATTGCGTAAAATATAATGCTATCAAAGAAATAATTTAAACATTAAAATGTTTTCTTATAATATCCAGTGAATAAGGCTAATAATTAACATTAATAATGGAAATAATTATTAGTAATTAATTTATCTTATTGAATATGTAAAATATGTTAATATTTAAATGAATTATTACTTTAATAATTATATATTTTTATAATAGAAATTTTTATATATGTATATATGTATATATATATATATATATGTGTGTGTGTGTGTGTGTGTGTGTGTGTGTGTGTATATATATATATATATATATATATATATATTTTTTTTTTGCAAATAAGGCTCGATTTGCATTTCTTTTGATTACACTGCAAAAACAATTCGATCAACCTTGGAAAGCGTTATCGACGCCGAGAACAATACCATTTTTGTTTACGCACGCGATATTTTTTATTTAAGTGCATTTTTATCTTATATTTTTGATTGAAGCGCAGTAAAGTAAGCAGTGCCTTGAATGATAAATCACCATTGAAGCAAATTCCATATACATGACGTATCTTATAATACTACACATTTATTATCCCTTAAAAAAATCGCATTACTCATTTGAATCGTGAATTGATGAATAAGAATTATTCTTCGTTGATTGAGTTTCCCTTACTCGAAATGCAGGGCCGATACGCTCCAGTTTCCATTCTTCCATAAATAAATATAAAGGATTCAGCGAATGATTTTCTCTGATTGCAGAGCCTCATTATCTCATACTGGAGTACGTCATGTATGGCAAGCTACTCGCGTATCTGCGTGATCACCGTACCAGGCAGTACTTTTACAACTTCAGCGAGGATTCAGCAGCCTTGACATCTAGGGATCTCACGGTTTTCGGATATTGCGTGGCCAGAGGCATGGAGTATCTTGCATCGAAAAAGGTATGAATATTTAGGACATTGGTTCGCGGGGAACATTGAAGTTAATCAAGATTCAACTATCCTTTCTTAAAGACGCAATTTGAGAAAGAGAAGTTAAATGTCAGTTGACCTTAATGTTCGTGAGAAAGATCGACAAGCTTTCTTTTTAACGTTTATATTTCATACTTCTAGGCAAAATAAGGTTTATTTTTCATACATTTGCACAGAATATATAACATTTACTTTTGCTTTCTCTTCCGACTTCTTTTCGATGCATTATCGAATTCCATCGAAAAAGAGTTTAGATTACTTAAATCCTAATATATAACATGGTATTAACTTTTTTCTTTATTACTAAATTCTTTAGTACTAAAATTTTTAAACTAAAAATCCATAGATATCAATATAACTAATTGTCGTTCGCCGAAGAGATAAACTCAAAGAAAAAACTCAGTATACAATAAAAATAATGAAATTTTATATATTATCGTCGCGCGATATATCTTGATAAAGTCCTCGACAAAACCAAGATCACGAAATGTAATAGCGCGTGCTAATTAATTTTTCTTTATTGCACATGGCTTATTTATGAACAGAAGGTCTTCCAGGTTTCTCGACGTAGATAATTGTCGTTCCGTCGCAGGAGAAAAAGTAGCCTCAAGCTCGAAGCCGCTTGGCGGTTCGTTTCTCGCAATTTTCCTTCTTTCTTTCTTTCTTTCTTTACGTTACATACCGCCGACAGAACAGGATGGTGGGACCGGCAAACAGGAGAGGAAAGGAATCGCGATAAATTTCGGCGCGACACCTCGACGATCGATATGCACCATGGCCGTTTAAAATGTTTAGGTAGAATCTCCCTCGTTAATCTCTCCACAATTGAAGAACCCTCTTTGCTTTAAGTATTATCCAACCGATTAATCGTTTGACATACCTAAAATATTTGTTAAAAATATGGAATTAGATATGGAAAATTTCTAATGCATTCAAAGGAAACATTTAAATATATTAGGGGGAATTAATAATTTGATAATTGCAGATGAATAAAAGATTATTGAATAGCTTTAATGGTTATAATAAAGAGCATAATACATGTAATAAATATTTAAAAAAATAATACATTTATTATTTATTCATTTATTAATTTATGTTATTTATGTTATTTAGAATTATTTATACAGAGTTATTAATTTTTTTATTTAAATTTATAAATGGATGTATCATAATAAATGCATAGTTTCTTAAAATTATTATTCCTAATGATTGAAAATACGTTTAACAATTTTTATGGTCAATTATTTCTGTCTTAAGAAACATGGTGAATAATTTTTTGCGCAATTTAAAACATAAAGACGCAAAATTGTAGTTGCATAATGTTGCGAATGTAAGAATTAATGCACATCTATACTCATCTTCGTAGTTGAATTGCTTTGCGTACGATTTTAATATTTCTCCTTTATGATCGCGGAAAAAATAATTTTTTGTAAAACACTTATGGTTTTAATACCTCCATAATATCTAATGTAATTTTCTTACCAGAAAAAGGTCGGTTTTTTTAATGACAAATTACAATAAATCCCACCTTTATCCCTCTATGAAGATGGACTTAACAAATTCATCGTTAACTTTTTATGTACTTTGAAAACATTGAATATGAGAGTCTTTCGAGGACATATGACATCATGGAAGGTCGCAGGGAGCATCGACTGCACGACAAATAATTCGTTAATGATGTTTAAACTCAAACATTTTCGCACAATCGTAAAGCTTCCACCGCATTCTCTCGCATTCGCCGAAGGATCATTTCTGCCTGGAGATCTGTGTCACTAGGCAAAGATTGAATTTTATTTCTCAAAAGAACGAGCTCGAGGATACTCTAATGTTTTTTCATCTGATCTGAGAAAAATAAATAATCCTTGATGATGTTTCTACAATCTACGTAATCTGGATTGTTTTGTGATTTGCATTTTATCGTAAAAATGGAACAAAAAATTTTATATTATTTGTATGCCAGAAGAAAAACATTTAAAATTCTTAAATTATAAAGAATTTGTTGTATTTCCGTCGGAAAAGTAATTTTATTTTCAATTTTTACACATGAATATTAATATTACATTGAATAATTTTTAATTTTAAACTTTTATGTGATCGTTATTAACAAAGACATAAAATATTTAAAAAAAATATATATATTTAGTATATATTTGTTTCTGTTTACACGTAGACGATTTAGTTTTATTATGAAATTCTTAGATATAGTAAACGATCAACTGGTTTTCGATAATATATTCAGGGTCGTAATACGCAGCTGCAATAAACAAAAATTAACATAACGTCGACATTGAATGTTTGCCATGATATAAGTATCCCGACGCGAACCGGTCGATCCGAAAAATCTCGCTAACGTTTTATACAAACAGTCGAGACGAAAGTTCGCAATCGACGTGCCAATTTATTCCATTCAATGCGCATCATCGATTAAAACAGGAATAATTCGCGAACGATGGAATAAATTTTTTTTTTTTTTCGTTTTAGTATTCTCGTTTAGAACGGCTCGTATTCTCTTGTCACGGAAAGGAAAAGGAAAATTTGCACATATCCGCGGAAGAGCGCTATTCTAAGCCATTCTAAGGAGGATACACCTGGCGATTAATAGACTATTAGGGAAACAAAGAGCCCGAAGTCTCGAGCCCGCGAGCGCTCGATCGTCCCCGTCGAATTACCAGTTTCCGTCTGTGTAATAACTTCCAGGAAACGGCGCAGCAAAAATTATTCTCTCGAGTTAATAGACAATTACGTAGCTCCGCGGGCTAAATGATAGTGCACGCGTGCCGTACCAGCTGCGAATACGCGTGGATGCATTCTAGATGCGCCTCTGCATTCAAGCAGAATTCAACGGCAGGCGCAGCTGATGCGCCCGGTGTTTCGTAACGTCGTATTTACATCATCTAGTCTCGTATGCGTACAATAATCATCATCCCGGTTTCTCGTTGTGGCTTACGGAATCGTTCGACGGAGCTTCGTTTGACCGAAACGATGATGGTTAAGCTAAATTTAATTAATAATAATAGCGAAATTATAAATGGCGCAAGATATGCAGATACGCAAATACCGTGATCTTCAAATCGAGCCGTATATTTCATCTTTTTGCATTTGAATTGTCTCTCTTATTTTTTTGATGACTAAGCAAACCGTGCAGATATTTCTTTTACCTGTCATTGTTCATTAAGACCAGACGAAATTTATGTTCCCGTTTATTTATTCTTCCTAAAGATCCACGCTCTCTGGTGGTTGAGCATACATTAGCGGATTTATATTGCTAGATTTATCGGGTCTACCGACGAGCACTCATGTCGCTGAAACAATATTTGCTTTCGCACAGAACCCGCACTGGTTCTTCTTTCCACAACGTTTCTACCACGAATCCCGTTTTGTCGCATGCGAGTTCGGATTCAAGGCTGAATTTTTCTCGAGACGACTCGAGCTGCATCGAACTCGTACCTAATACCGTGTAATTTCTCGTCATGCAAGCAGGCCGTAAGCAATCGTACACGTAATGGAACATGCACCTCTCGAGGGCCGGTCGTTCATCGGTTTTTCTCTCTGTTTCTACGTAGATCATCCACCGCGACCTCGCCGCCAGAAACGTCCTCGTGGATCACAACAAGCTGTGCAAGATCGCCGATTTCGGTATGTCGAGGTTCGCCAACGAGGACGGCGAGGTGATCGAGACCAGACACGGCAGAAATGCCTTACCCATCCGATGGATGGCCCCTGAATCATTGATTTACTCCCTGTTCACGACAAAGACCGACGTCTGGAGCTTTGGAATTCTAATGTGGGAGATCGTCACTTTAGGTAGGTGCCTTCATCATTTGTTTCAAACGATGACTTGTTTAGTTTTGCTGGAATAAATATAACTTTTTTATTTTTAAAGCTTTTTAAAATTAAAATAAAAAAAAGTGAGAGAATCTCTTTATACTTATTAAATTACTTTACTTGATTAAATTAATTTTGATGAATTAAAAAGAAAAAAAAAATTTGTAAAATATTTTTAATATGTTATTAAAATTTTAGAACGATTTCTTGATTCTATGATTTTTTTCATTCAATCAAAAAACTTTAATGCAACAACGGGTACAAAGATAACCGAATGTTTACCAAGAAAAGAAAATCCATTTTGTATCTTGTTAAAGCACTGTACGCTAATCAATGGACCGATACGGTAGCTTCTTACCGCAACTTATTGTGCCGACATCCTATCGTAATAATTGTACCATCTTATGCTCTCTATTCAGGTTCAACACCGTACCCGGATATGACGGCACGGGAAGTCATGCGGAACGTGCACAACGGTTATCGGCTGGAGAGGCCTTCGCACTGTCGAAGCGAGCTCTTCAGGGTGATATCCCGATGCTGGCACGCCGATCCCGACCGCAGGCCGGAATTCCAAATCCTACGGAGAGATCTCGCTCAACTGCTGGAGGACAACATGAACGGTCACTACGTGGATCTTGAAAGCTTCGCTTCGGAGTGCACCGACTGAAACTCCAGCGGAAGAATCTTTAGATTCATCCTCGACTGCATCGGGCAATCAATTCCGTGGAAAGACTCGTGTTCGGCTCGCGATGGAGCTACCCGAGCAGGGAGATTTTTTTTGGATATGAAAGCGATATGATCGTCGAAAGCGACTTTTCCCATCGATCCCGAAAACGAAAGCAAAAGTAGAAGACATTAATTACAATTATTCCAAAAGAATCAAATTCTGTAAATTCTAGGCTTACAACCTTATTGATTTTGACCTCCAAATTCGTTGGAATTTTGTATGATGTGTATGGTTAAAGCACAAAATACGTCAATTTATGGGACAATGGAGAAATGTTAAATTGAAATGAAATTTGCCAACGTAAAAATCACAATCCGTCCATTCAAATTCGTCCAGTAAATTTGCGTGAATCTTGATATTGCTATGCAATAACAAAGTATAATGATGAAACGAAAGATATTGGGATATTAATTACGCAAATACATATACTCTCGGCAACATCGCAGTACTTAATGAATTGATTTTTATTATTGCGATTTTCATCTTTCTTTGCGCAGGAAATACGCAGGACGCAGAACACAGGAACGCTGTAACGCGCGCGATGCTATGATAAATAATAAAAAAAAAATTAAAAAAATTATATAAGCACGATATTAAAGCGCAATAAGAATTTATAAAGTCCGCAAAATATAAGTATTTCTTCTAGAATAGAATTATTTGATAAGTAGCATTTTTATAATTTAGCTCTACATGATGTAACATTCGTTGAATCTTCGATATTTTGTTTTATTAATGTTTTATTATTTATAAACTGAGATTGTATGCATTTGGTAATGACTGTGCACATTGACGATTCACGCATTTTGAAAGCCTGTTGCGTAATATATTCTACGTAAATTATTCTGTTTATTTTAGTTTTATTAGAAAGTCATTCGGATATTAATCCGTCGAAAAAAATAGCGGACATTATTATTTTTTATAGAAAGTCTTGCCGTAAATTTTTGATATTTATTATTTCGATTTATTATTTCGAAGCGATTCTTTTCAAAGTTCATAAAAAGAATGCAGTTTGCAGAAAGACTTAGTTCTCCATGTTAAACTTGGAAGACATAACGAGACTCAGCTCTGCGTCGCTACTTGTACATATTGTGTCCCTTGCGTAATAATATGTGTGTGTGTGTGTGTGTGTGTGTGTGTGTGTGTGTGTGTGTGTGTGTGTGTGTGTGTGTGTGTGTGTGTGTGTGTGTGTGTGTGTGTGTGTGTGTGTGTGTGTGTGTGTGTGTGTGTGTGTGTGTGTGGTAATACATATATAAGTATAACGATAAATATATTCGCCGGAAATCAAAAAGAGATGCCCTATTCTCCGAATTGCATTACCCGCCCCATAATACTGTAACAATAATTCTCACTATTAATTATCGTTAGGTACATGTATTCCATGTTTCCAATCGCGTCTGACGCGTTATTCTTAATCATTCTAGTCTTTCGCGACGCGTTTTGGGGCAGCGATCGGTATCAATTATATCGCACGCTATATTTTCCTTTTTATATCTTCGCTTCGATGAGGGTTACGAAAATTGCGATATTAGCGACAATACATAATATATTGCGGTCGCTTTAAAAAAACCGATTAAAGCCCCGCTGTCAGTTGATTATTGTATTAAGTATTTTTATCTTGCTATTTTTCCTGCGACATCGTTTCCGTTCTTTGATGCGATTTGTCTGTAGTTGTCATCATCCGAGATATCACTCTTAGGTATATTGCATTTTGCGCGTTACTATCGCGAAAAAAATATAGTTGCGATCAACTCTGTATGTAGACTCGATTGTATTAAGAACTTTTGTCAGTAAAAGTTGTAAAAAACATTCAATCGTTTATGCATTTCATCGATTAGATTGCATCTGCGTAAGAATTGATATAATGCGCATTAATTTGTTTTCTTAAATTTGGCAAAGGTATGATGTAAATCATCGTGCACTCATACGACAATATATTTGGATTGGCACTTTCTTTTTGTAAAATATTTAAAGTAGATAGGAAAGAAATGATTCCGGAAAGAAATGACGGCATGAATTATGGCGAAATTATCGCATTACACATTGATTATCTTAACGCGAAAGATTCTATACTATTGTATGATATGTTGCAAAACGTAATTTTGTTTGTTACCTACTTACCTTGGGGTAAAATTATCATAAGTCACTTTTATACATATTTGTACAATATTTGTACATATTTTTATACAAAGAATTTTTATGAATAATCTTTTCGATTGTCAAAAGATTTACAGAAGCAGTAAGACAAAATAAGTATCTATGCATAGTTTGTCTTATTTGGAATAATTTTATTTGCAAGCAGAAATGTCTTAAAATACTTTTCAATAGAATTATTGCCAATTGTTTCTATCAAAGTACAAAGTTTTTATTTATTTAACTATGTGTTAGGTAAAGCATATTGTATGGCAATATGTTTCTTCGTCTTGCAAAATTATTTCAAAAAATATGGAATATATGAATATACAAATATCTACTACTCATATTCAAAGTTTTTTTTACTAAAAAATAAAATTTTTGAATATAATTGAAATAATAACGCGGTATGCAAATACATCCGGCGCGTTTTGTCAAAGTCGGCAGTCTAAAAGGAGGTGGACAACAGAGATTTACATATGCCACCGTTGCACTCAAGAGAAGGAAGAGGAGGCAAGGTTGAAGGAATCGGATTCCCGACTGGGATATCAATTTAGCGATCGCAGTTTTCCAATTCAAAGGTGCGAAGGAAATAGCTTAATAAAATTAATTAAGACCTCTTCATCGCCATGGCGACTTTACGCGAACGTAACAAAGTCATTCTTGTATCGCTTCAGTTTTTTTATCGTAATTGAAGTATTAAAAAAAAATATGTACATAAGTAATAACGATATTTTAAGACAAATTTTTGGAATCTTTTATTTTTTGTCTTGTATTTCACAGAAAAGAAAGATTTTTAAATGATTGCGACTAATATATTTTATATTTTAGGGCTGAAGAAATTAATAACAAAAAATTAGCATCAATAGCTGCATATTATCATTACGTAAAACATGTTTGCTATAAAAATTCATTTTTTTAAATAATTGTGCAATTAATTTTTACAATTAATTTCTTATTGTATAAATTATAACCCGATTTTTATGTAATAGCGGCCTTGATTCTCGGATTCGTGCCTCAAAGTCATAAGTATCGGCTTACTCTCAGCATCCATGATAGGATATCCATAGAAGCGAGCGCACTTATCCATGCAGTTGTCTTCACTCTTCGAAGCTTGGAATAAATATAACATGGATCTGACGCTGCGGATCATTATCGTAAATTGGATCGCATTCCTGAAATCTTAGGAAATAATCGTAAAATGTCACGGGCTTGTTTATGGCGATAGATTCTCTTACATTCAATGACGAAGCGACGAATTTGATTATCTCACGAATGTGATATTGAGCTTCGATTAAATCAATAGTTTTTTAAACGTGAAAGAGAAATTCTCAGACATAAAAATTAAAAAATATAGTGACAGAGAAAACAATTGTCGCTTTATTAATAAAAAGC
The DNA here is from genome assembly GCF_055798465.1 of Pogonomyrmex barbatus. Taxonomy (NCBI): domain Eukaryota; kingdom Metazoa; phylum Arthropoda; class Insecta; order Hymenoptera; family Formicidae; genus Pogonomyrmex; species Pogonomyrmex barbatus. The sequence goes on from NW_028297109.1 coordinate 4,076,217, forward strand.
TTATTTATAGCATTTTATAAACTTAATTCTATCGAGGTTTTTAGTTCAAGGCGTAATTTGCATATTTATTTCTAATTTTTCAAATACGAAGAGAAAAAAAATGTAATGGGAGAGAGAGAGAGAGAGAAAGAGAGAGAGAGAGAGGGAGAGAGAGAGAGAGAGAGGGAGAAAGGGAGAGGGGAAGAGAGAGAGAAGGGGGGAAGAGAGAGAGAGAGATTAAAGTGGGAAAGATTCAATTATTTTAGTCACGTGTTCGTGATATTGCATTTCACTGCATATCACGGAAGTAAAATGAGAACCTTACTGATCTTTCCAGATGATACGTCATATATTTCTATAATCAGTACATTGACTGATGATAATATCTTTTAAATGAAGAAAATAATCATTTTTATAATCACATTTTTATCATACACTTTCGAAAGTTCAGTTAGAAGGTGCTTACATCGTCGACATCGATCGACGTGCGAAATGATCGATCTTCTAGAGACATGATGATATCCATAAATTACAATTACATGAGACTCTTCTTGTGTCTTGCTTATATCATTCTACATGGGTTTGTTAATTTTACAATAAAAATCGACAAAACTGCTTCATTAATTTTCCATTATAACAAAAATTTATTCAGAAGCAAACACGCACGAGAGATTTCCGTTCAAATTAAATAATTATAGCATCTGAAAAAAATTTTTTTATGTGCCTTTGATTTTATTTTAATATTTTTTTTTCTTCTATTTCTCATATTATAATTTCTTATTTTCATATCCGTAACTAGTCCGTGCTAGCTTTCTCCATTTTCCAATCGATCTCTGATCTTCAAGTCTTTCGCGATCGTCTCGAACTACGATAAACCATTAGGGTCACGCTCAATTTCATCGGGGTTACGGTGTATGCGTGTAACGATAGTAAAAATGCCAACGTCCTATCTTTAGCGAAAGACTTTCGCCGCAGAATCTTCCAAGAGCTTTACAATCATAACCCTCGCACGCTCCTTTCTAATCCGTAGGAGTTCAGAATTGAAGTACGATCAGAGGAAGACCCGGGAACGACCCCACGTTCCACTTTCATTCATAACGCCACCCAATGTTCCACCTTAATTTTTTTATTGATATTTTTCCCAAAGATGCCTATCATCGTAATCTTTTAGAAATCGAGCGTTAAGAAAGCTATATACGGCTTCTCCATGCTGATTCACAGCTTCCTTCTTTTCCCGCAGGTCGTTAGAATATTTAGATATTCAGGGTACTGGAATACGAGATTAGACTATAAAGATGAGTTGCTCCGTCATTCCACTTCATATTCCAGTTCATAAACATAAACGTGTTTCGTCTTGAAATCATCTGCAGGTATTTTGAAAAGCTGAGGACAAATGTAATGGAATGAAATATTTTTATGCACAAAATAGATAATTAAATCACATTACATTTGAAATCATGAATTTCTTTTCTCAGTTACTTTATTATTAACGATTGCATAACGTTTTGCGGGACAATTATTTTCATAATGTATCCTTATGCGTAACATCTGTCGGAAATGTGCGATCCATCGTGCGTTCCAATCAGCGTAATTTTGCGAATGTGCTGATTCGTAAGACGCGACCCACATTTTCTGTTGCTCTTCTGTCCGGCAGCGTTTCACCTGTCCGTGATTCGGACGCAAATCCGGAAAGGGAAGAATGATACGATCAAGCTTGAAGAGATCATAAAAGTGACTAAAAAATGAGAGTAAACCTGTTTCCAAAACCAGTGCCGCGTGAGAATTGTCACTCATTTGAAATGTCCCGTTTCGAGAAAGAAACAAATTATCAAATAAATTATCTTTAAAATATAAAATATAAAATAAAACTACACAAATGTGACTTTTTAAGAATTATAATAAATAACATTTTTTAAAGAAAAATTTGCTATGAAATATCCCAGAGAAAAATTCTATAGAACAGAGAAAACTCTGTTTCGTTTCTCGATAGTTTTCCTTTCACTTTTAGCATCCGAATTTACATTCTCACGGTTTATTCTGTTCATTCCTAAATGGTAACATTGTTAGATCATGTTGTTAAGGATCAGAAGATTCGCCGCGGACACGTGTATCAATCATCTGTCCGTCGATCACTTTATAAAGTGACAAGAAAAGCCGTTAGAGACATTTATAATGAAATAAAGGGTTATCAGGGCTATCTGTAACTCTTTAATTAACTTTAAATAGTATTATAATGATGCAAAAATTTTATTAATATCGATACTAAGTTATAATATTTATTTTGCAAATTTTAGGATCTTGTCGCTCATTTCTTTTTTTAAGATCAAATTACTATGTTTTTATGCGATTAATTTCATTCTCTCGTGAAAGTATAGTAACAGTTTGATTGTTAACAGTATGGCATAGTAACGATCTTGAATCTACGTCGCTGACGATGAAGCACTCTTGAAGGCCCAGTTTCCCAGAACGAATGTCCTTTATTATCCATAATATTCATCCTCTCACGAAAGTAGGCTAGTGATAATTCTTAATATCAGGAAATTAGCCGCACGCTTTATTCACGACTTCTCTGAAACAATTTAAACTGCGCACCAGGAGATGAACGCATTCTAACGATGGCATGCGTATCTTACGCCGTGGTGGTAACGTTAGCACATTGAAGACAGTAAGTACTACCTATCATACATCGAAATACCATTTGAGCGTAGCATAAAACCGTCGCTTTCACCCCTTCCACCGTCATCAAACAGCTGTTATTAGAAACGAAGTGCGGAATTCGACGGGGAAACCGAAAGAATTTCGAGCTAAAGCTGTGGCAAATTTCGGGTGTAGCGTCGTTTCGACGAAGAAGAAAGTCATTGACATAAAAGACTTAGATGTTTATCCCAATTATTTTAACACAGGTTGCTTGCCAGACGAAAACAAAAACATAACTTCCAAAAATTCTTATTTCTAAATACTGAATAAAGTTTTTTAGTAGTAATATTTATAACAGTAATTGTTAAAAAATAATATTTAGAACAGGAATGTTATAAAATAAATATTAAAAAATAGAAATACATAGGAAATATATTTATAACAAAAAAATTTTAATTTGGAAGAGAAATAAATTTAAAATGCCGAATCGTAAGATAAAATATATCGCGTAAATAATTTTTAAATGATACACTTAATAATGTTTAAATTTTATATATAACATATACTTAAATTTTATTTCAGATGTCTCAGCAAAAAAGTTAGATTTTACAAAAATGAGAGAATTTAGAAACTTGTATAAAAAATGATCTAATGACAATTATAATGAATATAAAATATAATTAATGTGAGAAAGTTTCATGCGACTCATGTTCATGTTAACGCAATCTTATCGCGATTTTAATATGTCTCATGTTGTAGCGGACGCAAACATTGCCGCATATGCAAAATAACACTTTCCATTTACGCCATTTACGTTTTCACGGGTATTACATAGATCGCTTAATATTACAACGCTTGATGCACTTTCAAAGTAATTTTATGTGATTTGATCTAAGGTGAGAAAGTTCGCGATTGCAAACCGCGATATTTCTAATGACAAATGCGGTATTATACAATTCTTAATATAAATCTTATTTGCAAAATTATATATATAATTTTATAAGTGACATGGTTAATGTATAATTGATTTTAAGTTACATACTCGTTTAAGCAGTTTCTTGTCACAAAGAGTATGTCAAGAGTAATAAAGCATGTGATCGATATCCCTTCATATAGAAAATATCAAACACGAAATTAGGTAACTTTCTCTAAACAATCATATACTGTTAATCACGTTATCGAGAGTAAGAGACGTAAAGTGGCAATTATAGAGAAAATAACTATATCCGTTAATTCATTGTGGTACTTACTTATATCGATTAAGTTCTTTTGACGATACGCTATTTTTTAAACGAGACAAGTATCTCAAGTAGCTAGCCAAGCGTGATATTTTATAACAAAAACATGCTTTCGAAAGCGCTCAAGTTGAATCACGCGTGACAATTCAAATAGCCCTCGACTAACAAGTAAAAATATCTACATTATACATTTTCCTTCATCTAACGCAATTTTAATATTTCTCAAAATAATTTTCAGGGGAATTTTATTTATTATATCATTTTACAAAATTTAAGTTTTAATTGAATTAATTAAATATAAAAATATTTTTAAAAATATATTGGAATATTTTAATTCTAATATATGGATTAAAGAAAGATCGCCCAAAATTAATGAAAAAAATCTAGACTTTCCTATAAACATATAGGTTATTGAAGACATTTTGTCCGTAGATCTGTCACCTGCTTCACGTATGCGATAAAAAGATCGCCATGATCGATGTCGAAGAAAAACTTTCTCGACACGACAATAGAGTGTCACACCGAATGTACAAGATCCGAAACTGTAATCACGGAAGAACAATATGTTGATCATCTCTTAATACGACGATTTATGTAACGATAGTATATACAATGTCCCATATACAATGTTTCTTTTTTTTACTTCCTTTAATCTAATTCTAATTGAAATTCGAATTGATCGTTTTTTTAAAAAAAGAAAATTCTTTTATAGAACTCTAAATATGCACATTAATATAAAAATATGCATATTAATAAAAAAAAAAGTTATTAAAGTTTGTTCAGAAACGGAAACATTTGTTTCAAAACATGCAGCAATTTAAATTGTGAAACTACACTTTCGTTATATAAAAATTAACGAAATCCTGATGATATCTTTTGGGGAAGATGTGATTTGAATTGATGAGAAAATAAATAGACACACAAAAGAAAGTGCGATGAACCTAGAACACCTTGTATAACGTAGTACAAGCGTGCGATGCTGCGTGTAGTCTATTGACCGAGAGTAAAGCCGCGCTCTCTCGCACGGATGGAGAGGAGGAGTTCGTCTGGCCGACTTCTTCCTTCTCTCCGGTACGACACGCTTATCCACCAACCCGACGACGGTCCGGTTTTCTCGGTCACGGCTGAGAGGGAGATCCCGTGTGTTCCTACATTATCCCCACGTGGACCGTGCGGGGAGGCTCTTCGTTTCCTACCACCACGAGAGAACTAAAGTTTCGCGCCAGTTCAAAGAACAGATCGGCTGCAGGTGGATTTGGCGAACGTACATCGGTACCGAAAGTTTCTTCTAGAATAGAGGTCCTTCATATTTCGTTGGTTCGATCTGTCAATCTTTGAGAAGGCACCGTGAGCGTAATTAATCTCTGCAAACACGTGATACTTGTGGATCTTGAAAAGAATCCATCGTTGAGTGTTTAATGATATCCTCCCATGATAGTGCTGAGATTTGATAAATTGCAGTATTGATAAATCACGGTGGTAATAGCAGGAAATCCATAATAATTGTAAATTAGTTGATATTAAAACTGTTGATGAGTCTTAGTGGTTTATTAGGATGAGGATAGGACAGTCGTGCTGGGTGCTGCTGGTAAGATTGATTTTTATTTCGAGAATATATACATATATTTAATATTTATTTTTACAATTGATTGAAATTTCTTGTAAAATTTTTAATTATTATCCAGAATTTTTATCTGTAAATGCCATTAAATTTATTTATTTAACTTTATTTTTACTAATTGCACAAAACCTTATCAAAACGAATGGTAGGAGAAACATTATACTATTCTTATGTAACAAATACCTATTCTTTCTTAACAAGCGCATTTAAATCAATTATTAAAGATATAATTGCATTGGTATTTTCTTACTAATAATAAGGCATCAAATGCGTTAAAAAATAATTAATTGTAGCTATTAAATCTTTAATCGCACTTTTAAAAAAAATTTTACGCTTCGTCTTCTCTTTAGAGCTATATAAATAAAGTTTCTCATTCCGTCAATCTCCTCATGCGACGCTTTCTGCGTCAGTTACTTGGTCCAAAGTGGAACAAGACCTTTGCCGCGACCTTGATCCAGCCACTCGCTGGAATGAGGAAAAGTAATAGACCCCTCGCACATGCACCGGAATACCGAGTTCGCTCTCGCGCGGGAATTCGCGAGAGGCTCCCGATCAATGCGATAAATGTGGAATCTGACACGGGATAGCCATCACAAAATGCTCGACTGCAGTCACGCGATTTTGTCCGTTGCCGCAAAGCCCATTGAATACCAGTGAAATCGTCTGCTCGGCTCGATGATTATTGGGTCATTACGTTGATTATAAAATGACAGGCGCAATAGGTTTTTAAACCCAACAAGATCGAGTAATGGATGGTGTAAGAAGATATAATGAAAAAGAACGTCAACTGATTATATTAAACATATATTATATTCCTTATATGTTTATATTTTTATAAATATTTATATATTTTATTATATATTTATAATAAATTATATTAAATTAAATTATATAACTTATATTTTTATAAATAGTTAAATTTTTAATAATGTAACAATAATTAACAATTATAATACTTAATTAACAACATAATAATATATTGTTTTAACAATAACAAATAGAAATAAATCAATTCTTGAATGATTAATTGGTCTAAAGTCTAAAAATTGGACAATTAATTGATTTTCCCTTCTTTCTTGCAAAATTTCCACTATATCTCATTTCAATCAAATTAAAAAGAAATGCATTTTTAATGACTAGATAATAATCAGGACGTTCTTCATCTCATTAAAGCTAGAAGAAGTGAATTCTGCTAGAGTTGAAGTTGCACGCTGTATCGCGTGATGCATCATGGTTAATGCGTTCTTACGTGCGTGCATAGTTGCATCCTGCATTTGTTACCTCGAGCGTATTTTATTTTAGCGAAACTAGTTGCCTCTATTAGAATATCGAGAAGAGAGATTCCCGTATGCACGAAACAATTTTGTTCCATCAATTGTTAGAACGTAGTAAAAAATTAATGAATGTTAATAATAGAAGTGCCGTCAATCTCTGATTATTTATATTTAAATATCTTTTTATTTATATTAAAAATATTATTTTGGAGTTTTTTTAACTTTCTATCAATTACTCGCTCTAATCTGATAGAATATTAAAATAAGATAGAATAGAATAAAACCAAAAAATTATGAAATCTTATTTTTGATACCAAAAAAAGAGAAACGGTAAAAAACGATCGTTTGATATTTCTAATATTAATTATAAAGATAGCGATTCGATCTGTTAACATTAATGATACGTAAGGACCAATAAATATAATATTACCTCCCGTTATTAATATTCCGAGTATGAATCTAGTGTTAACGACTAGCGACTTTCAACATAATTATCTCTCACTCATGATAATTAACTCGTTTAGTTGAAAAATAATTAAATTGGAATATAAATTCATCAAGCCGTCCAATTACAAGTTGCCAGGAGTCAGCTTAAATGAAACCTACAGTCATTTACTTTCACTGAATCCAAGTTCTCGCAAAAATTATATACATATAAATTATTAAGGTATCGCGCAAGTTGAACTTTATATATTTACCGAGTTGTTAAATCTGCATAAGTAAATACTTTTACGGTGGGATCCTAAGGAGACTCCCTTTTCGACGACTTTTCCAGAATTGCAACGCGATCTCTTGCATCCTGCAAAAGCGCATTGCAGCCACTGCGCTTCCGGTGCAACGTATGTAAACGCGCAGCCAATGTTTCTCCGGACAGGCTTCCTTCTCGTAAAAAAGAAGAAAGAAAGAAGAGGAAAGATCTCTTGCGCGATAATCGGTCACACTCTTGACAAACAAGAGATACGTGTAACGTAATTTACACTTCCCTGCAGTTCACTCGCGGCTATGTATAGCGGCTCTCCACGCTCGTTACGATTGTTCTTTCCGGAAGTTGCGTTTTATTGTCTCCTCGTCTGAACCACACGCGCCGTTTTCACTCGCAATTCAATTAAATCGGCGTCTCGCACGCGTGACGTTCGCTAATTAACAATATCAGAAGTTAATTAACGTGCTATTTAATTCGCTTATAAAAATTTATATTCTGATTCGTATCGTACAACGTAACCACAACTTCCACCTAACTGTTAATTATAATTTACCGTACTAATAAGATTTAGATAACATTCTTTTAACACCTCTTATATTCTTTAACACATCTAATTAATTAGGCAGATGGCAGCGTAATAATGCCTAATCTCAGATTTACTAATATGTTGCATATAATGTCTTACAAGATGTTACTCAATTATTTAATAATACTGTCGGCGAATAATACGATCATACAAATTATGTATTGCAATATGCCACGTGCATCTTTTTGTTTCATCTTCTAGGCAGTCGTGCTACTGTCCCCGATCCATGCCGAGAAGAACACCGATAATGTCGATGATGTCGACGACGGCGAGAAAGCTCAGGAAAAGATATCAACGTCGCTCAAGCTCGACGAAGATGCCAAAAACAGAACGAGCAAAGTACGAGAAGTAGTGGCATCCGTGAGTGAGCACGTTTGCATGGAGAAGTTTCAAATAACATTTATCTAATATCGCTTTTTTGTTTCTCATAAAACAAAAATTATATAAAATAATAATCAGAGATAATGATATAAAAAAAAGATTCATAGCACATAACGCTTGATGGACTATCAATTTACAAATAGATATTTTATGTAATTAAACATCAACAAATAAATAGTAGTTTATTTGAATACAAATTATTTTATTAAAATTATTTTATTTTTACATTTTTAGTTATTTTACTTGCATTTACTTTGCTTTAACAGAACGCAACTGAGACTCCATATTTTTCTAGGCGATGAAGATGCCGGAAAAGCGGGAACAAATTGGCGAGGTAATACCAATAATACGTAGCATGTCACCGCCACAAAAGCTGGCAATGGCAACGCTAATTTCCACGAGAATATCCAGTAACGACACGACTTCACCGCCACTCGAGGAAGTCGAGTCGCTCCTCGGCAGCGGAAACAGAGAAAACGCGAGCAGAGAACTGATGCTACCGATCAGCATGGACATTGCGAAGATCATATCCAACGATTCCGATTCCGATGAGGGCGGGGGTGAGGATTCGGACGAGATGCCCGAAGCGTTACCCGAGGTGAATTGAAACGCGTGCAGATAAAAAATTACATTATGCTTATAATGCGATGCGCGCGTTTGCGCATAAATGATCTATCGCGACGACTTTTTCCTACAATCAGAGAACGGTAGAAAGTCGAGTTTGACGTGTCCACTTGTCGTAAATTTCAGCGAGATTTATCTCATCGTTTAATAAATATGTATATTTTCCCCTGGTAGACGAGTTTCTCACGGCGCGACGCTTGAAAATATCGATACTTTTATACATGCAACCTGTAATAAATTTGAGCTCTACGACGATTTCTAAACTATCAGAATGATGTCTAAATTAGTGGCTGCCACATTAATATGATATGTTGATATCTCATTATTTTCATACTGATTCCATATTGATACGCCATTTATTTTTATTTGCGACACACAAGAAGAGAGAAATTTCTTAATAATTAAAAATTATTTTTATATATTAAAAAAATCTTATTATTCGCAAAAGATCACACATATTTTGAAACTTATTCTTATACTTATACTTTGAAACTTATTCTTATACTTTTCTTCTCGTAAGTCGCCAAGCATCTGAACATATCTCTGGCTTATGTCACATGGTATATTAAAGGAAGTAACGTGTATTGAAAGAATCTCCATTCATATGCTTAGATTACGGGATTCTCGGATTTAGAACGGGCGCATCGTACGGTTTCACTTGTAGCGGCGGCCTTTAAGCAGCGCCTTTTATGCAAGTACTTTCACGTGTTCGACATATTTTATTGCTCACGACTCGTCGCAAGGACCATCTCGTGAATCTCGTGAGTGGTGTGTCGCGGTTACACTATACACTGTCAGATATATCGCGCGAGAGAACGACTTTCCATTCCGGACATTAATTAGCCAGCGACTTGAACGGATATAGGCGGATGTTGATTTATCCTGTATGGGAATAGATAAGCGGTGACAGTATTACAGCTTCTCTGGAGGCTCTCTAAAGACTGATTGTAATAAGATAAAACTTGATTTTAGCTAGAATTATTTCATTATTCTTTTCTCTGACAATTGAAAACAAGTTTATTTATTTAAGAAGCACAGAATATTATATTCAATTTTACATTTATTCAAGACATAGATGAATATAATATATGAATATAATATATTTACAGTTTAGCATTTTTAAATACACAGAATGTACTCATTGTCAATGCAATGTTCCTGTTACGTACACATAACAAAAGATCATTAAGGTCAGTGCACACGGACAATGCTTGTAGACGCCTATACAATTACGCAAATATCATTAAAAAATGTATTGAAAATTTAATGTTCGCACGCCATACAGTAATTATAAATTTATCGTACATCATAAGAATTTATAAATAACAATTTAGATGACATTTTTTTACATATTAACGTAAAAGGAAAACTTCAACTTTGAAGAAATTTTTAAATTTGACAATAAAAGAATAATACTCGATAATAAAATTATAATCATTTTGTAAGCAAGTTTTTTGTGAACAAGTTTTCTGAATTAAAGGCTCAAGAATTACGATTAATGAGGATCCAAGAGCGACGGCGACCCGTGCTTATCAAACCATTGCGACCCCCCATAAGACCGTCTATTCCGAACAGGAGGAACGTTTACACAGGTCAGTTTTTCCACGGTAATCGACAATCGTAAATTACGCCGGATAAAAGTGGCACGAGCCGAGACAGATCGTTGATGATTTCCAGGTATATCGAGGCCGCCTGTCATGCGGCCGTCTAAACGGCCGAACGAGTCGAAGAGGAGGCCCACGGAAAACGAATGCACTTTCTTCACGAAGACGGTGTGTCTCGAGGCCAACGATTATCCGCAGTGAGTCTGCCCTGAACTTTCGTTTCGGCATTGAATTAATGACGAACATTGTTACGCGGCACAATTTGCATTTAGCCGAGATTAAAATCTCTCGGTCCGTCTTAATTGGCAAGCCAATGGTTTTCACTTTCCGCGTCTCTTCTCGAGAGCATTAAAATAACGGTGACTGAATTTTAGAGATAAATAAAACATTGATAGTATACAGTAAACCTTAATTAGTAGTAGTTCAGACAACATGCATTATTATAAAATTTGTGAAATTGCTTTTTAAATTTAAATTATGTTTTTGCGAATGCACAATTAGTATTATCTGACTTATTACAAAGTTACTTATTGGCTAATTGCGATATCATTTTGTGTGTGTGTGTGTGTGTGTGTGTGTGTGTGTGTGTGTGTATGTGTGTATTTCCTGCTAAATTTCTCTAAAATTTCCATTTGATTTTACATTAGTCTTAGTCATTCGAACAGCGCATGAAAGAAATTTTTCGTTGGAGAAAATATCGCTATTATTCACTTTTGCGAAAAAACATTAACAGTGGCCTTAACTTTCTAGCGAAGCGATAATAAGAAGTTTAAGGTCCAATAAGGAAATGGTATCCGCATTGTTGACCGATTATAAGGCGCAAGATTACGGAAGCGCGGAAGAAAAATTGCCGAGCGCCCTACCGCTGGAGAATAAATACGAGAATCGCTATGAGAGCAGATACGAAAGCAATGAAATTAAAAGGTAAATAAGATATTTTATTTCCATATACTTCTTGAAGATTACTAGGTTCTATAGTACATTAATCTTTTTCAATTTTTATTAATTATAAATGGAATAATAATTACTCATATACAGTTAGAAGCAATTAAAAATAATTTCTTGTTTGTTTCATATTTTAATACATTTTATTAGTAATAAAATTTATAAATAAAATAAGGAATTAAATTAAGAAATTATATAACTAAAAAAAATTTTTCGCAATTTAACGATAATTATTTTTATTACTTCATGCATATATTTGTGGTTTCAGACGATCTGACAATCCCTTCGATAACGTGGAGGAGGGTTTCACTTGTCCATCAACTGTCAAATATGCTCGGCCGCAATTAGCGAGAGCTGCTTCTGGAGTATGGAAGTATATAATAAACACAGGTGAACACACCCAAACGATACGACTGGAGAAATGCTCGTAAGTATGGCAGCCAATATATATACATTTAATTGAAAAGAGGAAAGGTAATTTATTTCGGCGTTAATCATTAATTTACGTAATACTTAATTTTCGTTGGATAAATAAAGGATATTTGATCAGAGTCAAGACAATATTTGTCTGCTTTAAAGCTTAATTTATATAACGTACATCATGCAACGGAAAATGTAGGAATAATACATTAACTACAAATTAAAGTTATGTAATGTGGATATAATAACAAATATATATTTATTAGAGAAATATATATATATATATACATACACATATATATATATATATATATATATATATATATATATATATACAAACGTTTTGTAATATTTTTTGTGTATAATATTTTTTTGTGTATTCTTTTACTTTTAATACATATATTAATTTTAATAATATTTATTGTTTCTTTACAGCAATCCACAGTCGAGCTGCTCGTTTATTTCCGAAAACTACCGTTCTTCCTGCGTACAAATTTACAATTATCACAGATTGTTGACTTGGGATCAGAAACTAGGATTACACATGGATATATTCAAAGTACCAACTTGCTGCAGCTGCCACGTGCACGGCTACAGCGAGATCTTCCCTCCGCATCAGAAGGATCCCCCGATGAAGCCCAAGGAGACGTTCCCGGGAGCAGATTTCGCGACAATCAACGAACAGAAGGATGATTTTCAGGACTTCAACAAGGCCGTCGGTCTCAATCACATCACCAAATACACTCCCACCTTGGCCTACGACTCCAGCCACGGTATTTTACTTCAGAATTACTCGCCATCACCCACGCCATCGAACGACCTCAGTGAATACGTCTCGTTTCCCCCAGTGTCCAGCAACAAGAAGACAGTGATAGAGATCAGCCCGACGAGTAGACCCAGCTTTACTCTATCCAATAGAACTAGGCCGAAAAAGCCCGCATCGATTCCGAGGCCATACGACAAATTGCCGCAGCAACATGCGCCCAACACGCGGGCGCCAGGCTACAAAGGTCCATTAACCAAGAGCAACAGGCCCAATCGACTCAACAGGCCACCTTTCAGACGAGAATCCACCTCCCACGAGGATTTTTCGGAAACTTCCCGTAACAACACGAGCAACAATCGGTGAGCAGCTTGCGCCAGTTTATTATATAATTTTTATTATATAATATATTTTATAAATAATATACATACATCTTTCTATATTTGTAAAAATTTGTTGTATTATAATATCTCGATTTGATAAGAAATTGTCAATTTTTCTTTTAGGATTTAAGATTAAAAATTAATTTTAAAAGCTTAAACTAATCTTTAGGAAATTGTAATAAAAAAAACTTAGAAGTCTGAGTTAATGTTATGGTAAAAGTTTATTAATAAAATTAATTTTTTAATATTAATTCGAAGCTGTATCTCATTTTTTAGATACAGTCAGCCGTATGACCAGAATATGGATGCTACGTCGAGACTACAAAACGGAGGCTTCGACGAGGAATACCAGGAGCCGCAGAGGAGAATCAACTATAACTATCACCCAATCATAGATTTTTTCAAGCCGGAGGCTGCGATGTTGCAATCCGCGGAGCCGCAACTCGCCACCCAGCCGGCACCGGTTCAAAGCGACAATAGCGCATGGAAGCCGATGATATCTTAGATCATAGTTCTTCCTTTACAGTACCTGACATCCTATTTTAATGAAGATTCCAAATCATTATTTCGCGAGTTTCGCGTTTTTTACATTAATCTCTAGGATCGTGAGAGAATAATGTAAGACTCGACTCGACAAAAGAGTCTCAAAGGCACGTAAATAATAAACATGCTATCGCGTGTTCTAAATTGAGTTCAACACAAAAGAGAGAAAAATTTAAAAATTAATTAAAATTACAAATAAAGACTAGCTTATTACTAATTTAATATTTAGAGGTTTTATCGCAAAACATTTCGTATTGTTATAAAAATTTAAATAAATACTTTATCTAATTAGTTTTATTTTATCATTTAATTATAATAATATAAAAACGTCATATAAAAACGTAACAAGTGGCGATAAATTTTTATTCAAATATTCCATAAAGGATTTGTTATATAATAATAATAAAATAGTAAAAATTGTTAATGTTAGAATATTATAACCAAAAAGTGAGTAGATGCAATAATCGATTTGTTTCTTTCTACTACATGTTTGTCTTCTGATATTTATTAATTGTTACCTCTCTCTATAAATTATTTATAAATTATACTTAAGGAATTTACGATATATGATTGTGTTTCATATTATCAATAAAGTATTTTTAGAATTTTTTTTTATCTTGATACCTATTTAATTGTGTGATTTAAGTAGATTCAATTGTAATGTACTTTCGGCAAGAGAAAGTGTTTGAAATTTTATTTATGATATACAAGCGAGACTTATTGCTATTAGCCTAAAATGTGCACGATCGCAGTTTACTTGCCATAACTTCGATCAATAATTTGTGAATGAAGTTTTACACTTTGTATATTGGAAATCCGAAACTTTTTCTTTCCTATAGCTCATTTTCGTGCTAGAGTAATTAGATATTGGATTTTTCCTAGTGAATCGTGGATATCGGGATTTTTATTTTATGAAAAATAAAAGAGATGTAGCCCAACCGTGTCTCCGTGTAAATGGAGAAAGCTAAATTTCTCATAGCTATTTTGTAAAAAATTTCTTTAGAAGGTGCACACTAACAAAATAGAAATAGGAAAGGATGAAATCTGTTTTATTGAACAATTTTTATTAATCTATTCTAAAATCCAAAAAACTTATTTGTCTAACATTATATAAGTCTTTTTTATTATATTAATGTAAATTTTCTTATATTTTATTATATTAAAGTTATATTAAATTTATATTAAATTTATATTAACCATGAAATATTTTGAAAGTTCAAGAAAAACTAATTTGTTTAAAGAAATAATATTAAAGAATATTAAAGAATTAATATGAATTTTCTTTCTCATAAAGAAAACTGTAAATGTAAATATTTTTTACTTTTATTATTATATTAATACATGTTATTCAAAAAAGTAGCTATTAGAAGCATAATTATTGCAATTATTGCAAAGAGATTGTGTTGCAAAATTTGTAGTAAATCGTAACGAATAAATATAAAATTTTAATAACTATTTTATTATACTTTGATATGTATATATGTGTATGCGAAGTAAGTAAAGCAAGATATAGATTAGCAGCGAAAAATAGACCACCATCAAATTCCTTAGGTCCCTTTTTTAAGACTGGGTCATTCATCACACAGAAATAACAATATATAGCGTACCATAGAACATATATTAAACTGTAAATGTCAGGAAAATATTTTAAAGGTACTAAAACAGTTTTATTAGAATAGTCAAACACACGTTACAAATACGTAGACAAATATAATAATGTCCATAAAATCATGTCTTCGTCTTTGTCTTCGTAAAAGGCATTGTATTTCATCATCAAAACTAAAGATTGATGATGAAATAGTATCGTTTACTAAAAGTCAACTCGATTTTGCAATCATAAAATTCACAGTCATTAGGTTTATGATTAACTCTAATACCAAATCGTCTAAACCATCTAAACACACGACTCCGCAAAAGTTTATTTAAAATAATAATTTTTAATAATTATTTTAATATAGTTTAATAATACATTTAAAAAATATTATCTAAAAAATTTTAAAAGAACCCTTCTTTTTAAATATTTATATTTAGTAAATAATTATTTTATATTTAGTAAATAAAATAATCACAAATTAAATCAAAGATTATATAAGACAGGATATATATTTTTAATTGTTAAAAATAATAAGAAAGAATTTCATAGTTTATTTTAAAATGGTAGTTTAATCCGTTCTTCTTAAACTCAAGTTCATCATATGTTTATACAATTGAGGTTCATATCGAAAGTATGTTTGTTTCACCTAGCAAAATTCTCCTATCTCTTTAAGTATGCTCGTAGCTGCTCTGAAAATGGAAATTACATTTTATGGTAATCTTCTCGCGGACTCGTCGAAGCGAGGAAAGTCCCGTAGCTCGAGCGACACGCTTCGCGGCCCAACGCGGAAAGACGCGGGAGACAATCCCCGTGTCGAGTCGAGCGAAGCGTAGTCGGCGAAACGAACGGTTCACAGCTGACTGAGTGAAATAAATCGCGTTATGCTACGTGCTCGTCTTGCTGGATATTCTCATGGTGCATCTTCGTATCCTCGCACCTCTTCGTTCTCCCTCGTCCTTCTACTTCGCGTTAATAGCAGCGCATTTTGCTCGATTAACGACGCGCTCCTCCTTCAGCGCGTTTTTTACGAGACGCTCGTGATCTCGTAGAATTAAGGGTACGAGTGCATCTTAATTAGGATGTTGTGGAGTTATACATCGGAGTTTCTAATACGCGAACCGGAAAAGAGAGGCGTCTGGGTGAAACGGCCTGGTGAACGAATCCAATCGAGAGTGACAGAATCGTTGAACGATCGGATCTACACGCTCCGTGGAGCAGGGTCGTTCCAACGTTTTTCACCCTACCTCGCCTTTCAGATGGTTGGAAAATATAAATTAGGCCACACAGCCCGTACCACCGGCCAGTTTGACGAAAGACCTCGATCGAAGATGATTAGAAATCACTTCGGTGGCTCGCACGTAAATCGCGAATTTCTCTCTTTTACCGTGACCAACGCAAATTTATAAGCGTCACCTATTATCGATAAAATTTGCATTTTCCGAAAGTCGAGCAATATAATAGTGTCTTCTTCCATCACTGCGAAGAATCTGAATCATAATTTGTTATTATATTTAAAAAACAATTCGATAAGTTGTATCGTTTTACTCAATTTTAAATTAATATAATTCGTGATTACTATAATATAATTCATAAATACATTCCTTCTCTCGAACATTATAAATTTGTAAATATATTTTTTTCATATTTTAATGTTAAATATTAATATATATATTCAGCATAATTGTGATAAGATGTGTATATTGAAAAGTGTAATTTTATTGTCTAATGGTTATTGTTAGCCGTACACTAAACAATATTTCTTCATTTTGACAGTGTTATAAAGTAAGAAACAATTCAGAGAAATGAAGCAATCACGAGAAACTGATAATTTTTTCATTATTTTTGTTCTGGTCGCCATCATTCAAATGGTGTCATCAAATCAGAATCTTCATGCTACATTTACTACAACAATCGATATCGATTCCACCAATGATGGAGATAAAGTTACCAAACTCGCTTGGTTGCAGCCTTTAAATACCACGACATCAATTGATCAAGATTCCACAACTTATTTGCCAGACTCAACGAGTGTACAAGTGAAAGAAATACTTGATTCTTCGGAAACAAATGTTCTGAGTCGATACGCACGGCCACCTTATCAATATACCGAATACACCAAGGAAGATGATGATCCTGAAGAGCCTCCTGAAGACCACGTAATACCATACTCGGAACATGAGGAAGCCAAAGACGTGCCTACAAAACCAAGATATGTCGGTCCTGGAATTTGGGCAAAACCGCCACCTGAGAAAAATATTCCCTTGGACTTCGTACCGACGAAGTTGCACGCTCAAGTTCGAGGAGTTCACACTGTGAAGAGATTGCCACAACATGAGGCGTACGAGAGTGCGGAGACGGACGAGGAGAGACGCAATGCACCCAGATTAAGAGAAGTTGTTACTAACACAAAGGTCAACACGGTCTATACCGAGGAGGGATATGAGGATTCGGCATACGATCACGGGGGACACATTAGAGACGCCGATTTCCACGAGGGATTTGCTCGCAAGCTTCACAACCAAAAGAAGAATGGATATGACAAGAAAAAAAGAGGAAAGAGTAGAAATTTGATATCCGATGAATTTGAAAAATACGAGGAAGATTATCAAGATCATTTGCAGGAAAATAGGAAGTTTGAGAAAACGGATGAAGAAGATAATTTGGTAGGATACGACAGGAATAGCTGGGAGGAGTCCGAGATAGATCCTAAATTCGTTGCTGAGTTTAATATTCATAAACTCGAAGAAGATATAGAAAAAAATGCTGAAGAAACCGAGAAAAGTTCGGAAATGTATCAAAATGCGCAAGAATCAAAAATTCGCAATGACATCAAGTTTGATAGCTCGGAATTGGAAAAATCTCATGTTAAGAATAATTTGAAACACGAGAACAAGCCCATTAACATAAAAAAGAAATCCAAATTACAAAATAGGAAAAACAATACTGCAAGTAAAAAAGCGAAGCATCCGCGTAAATTGGAACAAAAGAAAGTCCATCCTGAGACAACAATGTTTCCACCCGAAAGAGCAAATTTGCCTGATGATGAAACGCCATTAAGTCATCATGGATTTGTAGCAAATTTCCCGGACTCGCCGATATATTCAATTGATCAGACGACTCTACGTTACGTCGCTCCGGTTACAGCTTCGTTCCAACAAGTCGACGAGCCGACGACGGTGAGTTACAGTCATCTCTTTTGGGATTATTTCAAGGCGAGACAAGGTCCATCGACCACCGAATCGTCCACGCTCGTACCAGACTCGACGACCATGAATCCGCAACTGGAAACGCAAACGCCGATCGCGGTTGCGACCATTGATGGTCACGGTCCGTATCTCTTAGTGACAAAGAAGAAGACCATGACGTCGCCCTCAACATTTCTCGATCCGCGCAGCTTTCATCCGCAAAATTTATTCTCTGATCACGAAGAAGATCTCGGCCCGAGCTCGCCTCAAGCGCACAGTCATTATCTACTTGGACAAAGCGACGGTACCGACTATGTCAATAATATAATAACCACATCCACCACAGTTGCAACGGTCACCGGCGTGCAGCCATTATCAAGTCCTCAAGACGCGTCGTACTCATCTACGACTAGTCTTCTTGACACTACAGTATCCAGTACTCCGGCTGTCATGACACTCAATTTCACTCAAGAAGCCTACACGCGAATAGCCGACTACCACGAGAATCCTTTCCTCGGTCCTATTCTCGACAATAGCAACATTGCTCTTATTAGAAATAAGCTCAAGTACAGAGTTCTGGCAAGAGCAAAGCCGTCTCATGAGAAAAAACCTGCTAAATCTGTTATTCATAAGTCGCCTCATCAACAAGTTTCATCATCCACCTTCGAAAAGGAAAATGAGCACAAGAAGATTCACGATGATCGGAACGCGAAGTATAATAAGATGCTGAATTACATTAAAAACAAGCAAGAATCTCAGACAAAAAAGAAGGTTGTTTTTCCTGAAGGTCTCACCCCGAGAAGGCCGCAGATTCAACCAACAGTTTATTCGATCTTCTTGACAGATCATTCTTCACCGGTGAATCGTTCGACTGTGTCTGCCGAAAGTGACTCGTCTCGGGAAACTAACTGGAGAAACTTACTGCAGAATCAACATCATCCTCAACCAGTTAAATTGCCGTTCCGTTTCGAGTCTTTTGCTCACGTTCAGCCGGTACGTCCGGTCTATCACAAGAATTCATTTCCGGCCACAAAATTATCGCCTCCTCCATTATCGGCGGCAAGTACTTACGCCAATTATCGTAGCAATAAGCAGAACGATAATCATAATTCTCATCTCGATATCAAACCGCAACAGTGGAAAACACATGATAATGCGTTTAAATATTTCCCGTTGATTCACGAAGCGAGCCAGAAAACGCGATTCCGGAGAAAAAGATCCGATAAAAGTAAATTTCGCGGTAGTGATACAGATGTGAAAGCAGCGGCAAACAATGGTGTGACGAATGAGGTTAAATTGGAGCAGCAAAATGAAGGTTCGTTTGATAGGCTAATGGATAGATCGAAAGGAAAATTGTTGAGTCGGAGAGTAATCGATGCATTGATCGATGTTTCAGATGCAACATTCGCGAGACCGAAAGGAGAGCAGAGTGAAATGTCCAAAATTTTGGTTAACGAAAATAATACTGTTGTTAACAGTAAAAGTAAAAATGTCGAAGAAGCAAAAGAATCGATAATCATAAATTTAACGAAGGAAATACCAATACTGATCCAATCGGCAAAACGGACAAATAACACAGAATCAGCAAAAAATGTTGAAGAATTAGCGAAGAAGAAAAGAGATATCAGAAATGAATATTTAATAAGAAATTTGAAAAACAGAAAAAAGGTAAAAAAACACGAAGAGCTATTAAACGAATCTCCTAAAATTAGCGGTGATGTTATCGATGAAGAGATCGCTTTACGTTTTAACGAGAAGGATGACGAGACTTCATCGAAGAAAAATGGGAAAGTCGAAGTTGAAGTTCCCGATTTTGATCCCGTCGAAGAACTTGTTGAAGATGATTCTGTAAAGCCTTCTACGACAACGGAAGCCACTATAGATTTAAAAAAATATCCTTTTTACAACAACGAGGACGTACCTAGTGCGTCCGCGTTGAAATATGTCGTGAATCCTAAGATAATACCGCGAAAAACCTCACGCGGAATGGAATTTTATGAATCGCGAAATGCTTATAAGCAGTGCGACGAGATAGAACCTAATCTGGACAAAGTGTTGCCCGAAAAAGAGGAACCTGATCCCGAACGAGGTCCGCAGGAGAATTTACCTCGTCTTCGTGGTCTCGGGGACAAACTGGATTGCTTCAAGGCCAAGTATTTTGATGAAAATCCCCTGGACAATCCGTTGTTCGCCGAGAAGCTGGTCGAAGAACCGACTCCGCCAATGGAATTAAATCCCACGCAGTTTGCATCGAAGATCATGGTGCTTCCGGAAGAGAATGATGAATACGTTGTGCCTCGAGTGTCGAAGAAGCCGGAGCGCACCAATCGCCAATGGCGATATAGAAATCATCCGTACGAGACTCACGAATCGATACGCGTTAATTACAAGCACGATCCGCAAACCGGAAGAGGAAGGAACGCGTATTTCCATACTGTGCGCGGTTCGAGGCCTTCCAATATAATACGCAGAGTTAAAAATCGAAGATTGAAACCGAAAGTTTCCAGCACCACCGCGTCATCGCCGAAGTTGTACCAAACCGCCTCTTACCAGAATCAGGTATACGAGGACGTGATGGGTAACATCAGAAACATGAAGAATGCCTATCAGGTCCATGAAATGACGACCTTGCCACCGTCCACGCAAATCTTGGCAACCGCAAGTAGTGAAAACATGTTAAAGATTGCGGACGATACGTCGAACTCTTCGGAAGAAAAAAGTACGTCGAAGTCGGATGTTACTGACATTACGAATAATACGAGATCATCGGAGATTAAAGGATTGGTACCCCCTCCAAAGTATTCAACACAAACGGATTACAGAAAATATAGACCGCCAGCTAAGAACAGAGTGTCTATAATAAGATCTCCGAATCTTCCTCGAATCATCGCTCATCATCATACTATCAAGATAAATAAACGCAGCGCAAATGATATCACGAAGAATTCTTCTGACAGTATAATTAATGAAGCTAATGGATTTACAGAGGCTACAGTTAATAGATCTACAGAATCTATTAGAAATGACACTAATGTAAAATCAGTAGAAGAAGAGATGAAAAAAACAAACATGACATCCGAACCATTAGATTTGAAGATCGAAGAAAGCAGGCAAATTCTTACACAAGATCAAGGCTTATCTACGATCCTGAAGATTGAAGATAAGAAGAGACGAAGAAATCCTACGAATAGCAATCAAAGGATTGAACCTCAGAAAGTCGTTTATACAATTAAAGATCGAATTAGATACTCAAAGCCCAAGTGGGACACTAGAGGATTCGGAAAGTTTAGCGCGAGCTTGAATACGACGGACGAAGACAGCAGGCGAAAGGAGCCACGGTACAATCACATCAAAAGAAAGAAGAAACCAGTCGATGATCAGCAGAACAATTCTACGATAATGAATTCAACCGAGAACACTTCAGGAATCGAAAGTACAACGTTATTAATAGAAGATAGAGAAAGTAGCACAACCGAGGTTTATCACGCAGAAGAATCCATACAACAAATGATTTACCATAAGAAGGATGAACATCCAGAACCTGAGAAGACCGAGGTTATTGATAAAGAATCTGAAGAAAGTTTCTTTGAGGAAGAGGAAGAAGAAGATGAAAGTACGACTAACACATATCAGGTTCGTGAGAATATTAACGAGCATGATTCCACAACAGCGAGATCGAAGAATCCTCAAAGAGGCTCGAAGGAAGTTCTGGACTTGCAAAAATATTTGGAATCTGAGCCACCAGGATACGAGGAAACGTTTTCCGAGGAAGCAACAACACCTTCGAGTAAATCTACACACACAGATCACGAATCTGAGGACAGCGAAGAGAAACAGGACGAAGAGACTGAAAATGTGGAAAGTTCATGGGATAATGATTCTTCCGAAAAGACAGAAGAACAGGTCGAAACACCGATAAAAGCAGAATTATCCACAAAAAACGATAATTCCGAAGAAGAGGAAGAATCGCATAAGGATCACACATTTTTTAAATATCCGCGGCCATCATTAATTGGAAGCGATAGTAATAATGAACAATTTGAGAAAACGACATTCCGTCCATTCCCATTTTCAAGATACAAATCAAAATTTAAAAAGGAAAGTGAGGACGAAGAAAGCGAGGAAAAGAATGAAGATTACGTATTTCCTTGGCATGCCGATAAAGAAAATACAAAAGACAAACACAAATGGCTACATGAATTCGATAGATATGAATATCCCTGGGAGAGGAGAGAAAGGTTGGCAAGAGAACGACGAAGAAAACGAAAGCCAATCAGATTTTTCGATGATAAAGACGAGGAAGAATCTACGAGACGCGAAAGACTCATTTATCCTTGGGAGAAATACGACGTTCCTTCTAAACCTTATACTAGAATAAATACTAGACGCGATGTTTCGCGAAGACATGTAGATGATAGCGAAAACTCTAGCTCCGAATACGTGCCATTCACGAAATTTAGCAGCAGATACAGTTCTACAACCAGACCAACGTATAACGCACGTGAAATCAGTAGATCCATCAAAAAATTGCTAGAGGAAGATAATGAATCCAAAGAGCAAGTTTTGAAAGATCGCTCTGAGCTTGAAGATCATTCTTCTTCTTTCGCGCAAAAAACATCACTTTCCTCAAACAAAGGACTCTCCAGAGAAACGCTCATACCCGAAGACATTACGCAGCCGCCGAGAAGAAAGAATACAAAAGAAAAAACTCCTCAAATTGATAAAAACGTGTCGAATAATTCACACTTTGATTCAAAAAAGCTAAAACAAGTAGATCTTTTTAATGAACATGAAGAAGAAGAGCCCGTAGAATATCTAAAATTAAATAAAAGTAATCTAGATGAGTCAGCGCTACCGATAGAAGTAACAAGTAGCCAACCGAGTCAATTACTCAATAAAACAAAGGAAATTCCTCCTGCAACTGAACAACGTAAAAAGCGTCGACGAAAAATATCAAAGAATAATTCTACGATTTCTTCTGCTAATGCACCTGCCGAGTCAGTTACTAAGCCTACGAAAAAAAAACGTAGGAGACCTGTAACCTCATCAACGATGACAACTACGCCTACGACGAGCTTTGACTTCGGTACGAGAAAATCAATTTCCATACCGGATCGAAACAAATCAAAGAAAGACGAGAAAATAAATAGTTCGGCTTCTTTTGAAACAATTCCAACAGCTAAAATAATTGTTACGCCAGAAACAATTAAAGCTGACAATTTTCAAATAGAAACTTCGACTCCGAAAACAAGAACAATCGAGCATCGATCAAGAGTCTCGAAGGAGAAGATTTCTACAAAGACCACTTATCCAAACGATATAGAAAACATTGATTTTATGAAAATGAATCTGACGTCCGCTCAAGAAGAACCAACAAAATTAAAAATCAAATCGAGACGTAAAAAAAATAATATTAGACAGGATGATAATAAAAAAGAATCAATAAAGCAAGAGAATACGAAAGAAGAAGCTAAGTCTATCAATGAAGATGAAATTAAAAAATCGGTGATATTAAATAAACCTGAAGAAAACAACGAAAATAAAGCTTTCAGCCGTTTGAGTATGGGAAAAGAGGAAATTAAGGAGATCAATAATTTTGGGGCTTACGACGGGATTGTTAACGATGATAATCACAACGCTAGCTTTGGATCGTCAGAAGTAAGTTTATCACCGCACTACAGGACAACTCAACTGACCGAATATGGCTCTAGACACACAATGTCCTCTATGGCTTCTTGGATTTCAAAGAATTACGATTATTAAGGCACGGATTTCTTTCTCTTTTATTTTTCGGACAAAATTCCTTTTGTGAGATAATAATAATATTAACATTAAAAATTAAAATTTAAGAATAGATAAGACTCAAGAAATAGTCATCAAGAATAGCAATACAATGTCAAGTATATTAGAATCTTAAAAACTTAAATTTAAGTACGGAATATTAACTCATCATCTATAATCTATAATCTGTAGAAGTATATAATGTAAGTATCACTTATTAAATGTTTCTTACACGTAAAGTAACATCGCAAGTTATAATGTACTCATAAATTAAGTATGTAATGACTTCAATTAAAATTAATACGAATGTGTATAAATATAATTATGGGTCTGATATGACTCATTTATGGTTTATTCATGAAATTGTGTGGTTTCAGATCTACGCAGTACGCAACCTGATGCAGAATATTCCACCAAATCAAGGAAAAAATCGATCCTACGAATGGACTGAAAAGGAATCGAATAGAGAAATCGAAAATTGGAAAGAGCAAAATAATAGTAAAAAAGCAAATGAAAAGGACGAAGAGGAAGATGTAACAAAGAAGCCGAGACTGTTGTTACAAGCCAAGTTTATAAAAGATCCAGAACGCAGGTTATATTACTACGTAGAGCGTAAATAATTATAACCAATGTATTTTTTATCTAATTACAACAACACATTTCTTATTACTACGATAAATTTAAAATTATTTTAGATAATTATAAAAAATTTATTTATATTGGCTTTCAAATTTATAATTAATTTTACATTCTTTTTATTTTGTCATAAATATATAGGTAAATTTAATCGCGTTTCTTCAAGAAATTGAGAATTATTACAAATATATTTTATAAAAATCTGCTTATCTAGAAAAATATTTTTGAATTTAAAAAAAACATTCTAAACTTTGAAACACTTGTACAAAAAGAGACGCAAAAATAATTTCGAATACTTACTCAAGATTACTTC
This sequence comes from Pogonomyrmex barbatus, assembly GCF_055798465.1. Taxonomy (NCBI): domain Eukaryota; kingdom Metazoa; phylum Arthropoda; class Insecta; order Hymenoptera; family Formicidae; genus Pogonomyrmex; species Pogonomyrmex barbatus. The sequence continues at coordinate 4,101,427 of NW_028297109.1, forward strand.
AGTACGCACGATATTTTTAATGGTTTGTAGTAGTTGTAGCATATTTTAATTAATTTTTGTTTTAGAGAAAGCGTATTTTAGACGCGGATGATTAAACGCGATTCAGGTGTTGTAATAGTTTCTTCCGATCTTTAATTACGTTGCTGTACATAGTCTAAGATACTTTTGTTATAAATAAACGTTACAGAGGAATTGCATAATGCCTCACTCGAAAGCGTCGCCGTATCCGTTTTTTTTTCGTCAGCATAACTGTGCGCGGCCCACGCGCGCGCGAACAAATCGTGCGAAACATCGGAGAAATTGTATCTCCTGTCGCTTGGGACAACAAAAAGAAATCTCGTTAAGAGTTGAAATTTTCTGCTTGCTCACGGATTTACAATGCGGCGGCAATAATCGCTATCTTTTTTGATCCGACCAGTAAAACAACTCATTTGCTTTCGCGAATTTTATGCTGATTCGAGCATTAAAATCTTTCCCACGAAAAATACAGAATCGATTATATGATAATATAAACGTAGACATTGTTACAAAATGATACTGTTACAAAATTTTGTTTCGACAAATTTTGTTAAGACAATTTAATCACAATACGCAATATTTTATGCAAAACAGGAGAGAAAGAAAATTAATTTCTCAAAATCTTTTCCATAGTAGTTTGCGATACTTATTTTATCTTTACATAAAATAAATTTACAAAAATATTTTATTTATATAATTTATTATATATTCAGATATTTTTTAATTTTTTATCGCACCTTTTAATAATATATTAAGAACTTATTAAACAAGATAGTTTTCTCTCGTTAGAAATCTTTAATTGATCATTAAAATTAGTATTAATTATGCATAATTCAATGGTTATTGAATGATTAAGCGCGATTTTTATTAAATTAATATTTTTTTGTCTGCTTTCTCTTTTGTAACCGCGATACTTTGTCAGCGATATTTATCGTCATAATAATCATTGTGATTCGTGAGTACTGGATTATTAACCTTGTTACGTAATCGCAAAGCATCTTCGAGGAGCGGATACCCTTGATCTATTTTTCGTCGTATGATCGCAATAATTTTTTCGTGCAAATTAATAAGCAATTTTTATTAATAATTATTAATAATTACACTATTATTTATTAATAGCAATCAATTAACAGGAGAAATTCGAAATAATTACGCATAATGCAATAAAGTCACAATGCATTTGAATAATTATTACGTTTTATGGTTTACCGTCGTATCTCATTGCACAATCGCGCATATAAGTACATAAAATATTTAAAACAAAATGAGATGAATATTATTTTCCATTATAATTTTATTATTTTTTACAAAAACCTGAAAGAATTTTTACAACACATTCATTCCATTATTATACAGATTTTTAGTGCTTAATTAATTTACAGGAAGACATTAATTATTTTTAAAAAGATGTTGTGATTATTAAAAAAAGATAATTAAGTTTTCTTAAAAAAATATTTTTTCATTCAAATTTCTGTAATTTTTGCAATATTCTGAACTACTTACAGATATACAATTATCTTATCTTTCGATAAAGATGAAGTCTGAGACACGTAGTTTTATTTTTAACCATGAGTGACATGTACGAGCAATTAGTATAACAAAAAGAAGGAATATTCTATTTCGTCTTACAATAACGGAATTCTATACCGGAAAGGAAAGGTAGTCTCACTGATGACCACAATTAGGAAAGAGGTATCAGTTGTTCAAGCAGGCGTGACGAATGCATCTATCTGTCATGAGTAATCTGTCATTGTCAGATAATTTATGTGCGGATATAGTTCAAGATTTCTAGCTCGAGCTTCTTTTTTTCGCGATGCATATCCGAGTTGTAGAAACAACAAATGACGAATACACGAATAAAAAACAGTAAATTTAATTGTATTAAGACATTGTATTTCTTGGCATTCGAAATGACTTATTAACGCAATCTGCTTACAGAATTGCATTTAAGTGAAACGCTGCTCAATTATTTCGCACAATGTGCGTTTTTTTGAACGGTTTCTACGCGATCATCGGTAATAATAAAAACGTTACATCGAGTCAAATTACACTGTTTGGCGCGACGTATTCTCTCGCCTCTAATAGATACTAAGATACTTTCCAAGAGATATTTTCTCTCGTTGAGTAGACATCACTAAGAGTCCATTATAAAAGTGCATTATGCCATAATAATAAACGTATTTTATTAGATAATCAGATGCTTTCCCGATGAATACCCTCACACAAAAAGGATAATCAATTTACGTTATACGCGTGACTAATTAGATACGCGCAATTAATTTTAAACTTTAAACACGTTTTATATAATATATAAAAACTTTTTTGACAAATGTATTATAAAATACATTTTTTTATTTTCTTTAATTCATTTATACAGCTTTTTTACAGCCTTTGAAGTAAGACGATGATTTAACTTATTCCATAAATGTTACACTGACTTTCACGATCTTCCGCGAATGATTTTCATGACAATTCTCGCGAGTAGAACTTGAGCGGGCTATTATCGGTAATTTTTACGTCCTTCCTATTTATTAATTTAACCGCGTCCAATCTAAAAGGACATCGTCATCATTTAGCGAGGACGTGCGTCAGCCTCGTTAAAATCGAGCGGGGCACAAAGAGAAAACGGTGCCCGACGAGGGAATCGGTCCTTGGTACACAGAATAGGAGTCAGCGCGTCGATGTGAGAGGTTGCTGCGGTGCTCCAAGGTTAAGGTGCCCCAAGGTGGGCCCGACGATATCCTCGCCCGCGCTCCAATAAAATCCTAGACGGAGGAATAAAACGGGCTCGGTCGAAAGGGAACGCCGATTGGCCAACTTTAATACGCACGCCACGCCACGCCACGCAACGTGTATATAATTCAATCTTTGCCTTTGCACTCTAGTTTTACCTACGCGTTTAATACGTGTCGTGCTCTACTGGAAACGGCGACATGCTGACCGTAAAGGTATGTGAATGCCGAGACATTTCGTAGTCGGAAATAAAATGTAGTAATTTCGGGGGTGGTTCCGATCGACAAGGATATCGTGCGCAGGATGTAAAGTGATTCCCGTGATTTTTTTTATGCGAAAATAGTATCCCAGATTTAATGCTCTCGATAATAGATTGAGAGCGTTTAGAATTGTATCTTTCTTTAAATATAAATCGGAGACGTCATCATATCTAAGATAAGAATGCAGAATTGAATATTTTTTTAAGAAAATATTAATTTTATTGAAATTAATGCGACATATGTGACTAACATTTTAATAAAGTTATTTAAGTACTATAAAAAATTTTAAATATAAAATATATTTATGTGGCATATTTGTTTTATGATACATCAATCACAGTTTGTCAAAGAGATATTTATTCAAATTAAAACACAGAAAATTATTTTTCTAAGAAATTATTAGTAATATTATTATTAATTTATTAGTAATAATTACACACACACACACACACACACACACACACACACACACACACACACACACACACACACACACACACATATGAGACGTAAAAAATAGATAAATTATTTATTAAGAGAAGACTTTGTTTTATGACTACATTTATAGTTAAAGTCAATAAAATAAGAAGAGAACTTTACTAGAATTATATTAGAAATAATAAAAGAGAAATAATAAAAATAAAGTTTTATCATGAATGTGTAATCATGAATCAATCTGGCATAAAATTGCTTTAACATTATTTATCTTAAAAGCATTGAAGACGAATAATAAATATTTATCAATAAGGATTGCAAGTTTATGCAATTAATGTAGATTATCAATAAAAAAATTTAAAATATGCGAATAACTAAGATGTAACCATGACTTATTTTTTATACGTGCCGTTCTTATAAATTTTATTAATTATTAATACGAGAACACTTTATAACGTAATTATGTTATAACTATATGTTTAATTTATTAATAACTATTAATAACTAATTATAGAAACATAGTTTTTATTGCATGAGTTACTGCATTGTTACTGCATTGTTGCATAAAGGCATTCAAGCAAGCATCGAAGTCACCATGGTACAGTTACATGTGATTTTCCACAGATTACTCTGTTATTTGGACTCATGGCGCTATTAAAATTATCGATAGCAGCACCAGACAGTGCAGGGATAGTAGAAATGGTGAACGGATTGGCATATGGTAAGTTAGATATTTAATAAAGTTTTTTAGTATATCCTGAGAATATATACGAAATATGATACTATGTATACACATATTCTGAGGACATCCTGAAAATTTATAATCAATGATTATAGTTTTTCATTAATTTAAAAAAGATATATAAACATCTAAAAAGAATTATGGAGTAACTTAATTATAATACCATATTTATAAAAAATAATTATTGTAATATTTAATCAAAATCAATTATCAATATTTATTATTCTATTTAATCAATCCATTTATTAAAATTAATAATATCTCTTTAAAGATAAAAATAATTTACATCTTTACAAACAGAAATCTTTACAATTTCTCTTCTCTTTCTTTCTCTGTGTTTAAGTAATTTTTATACTAAACTAGATATTTTCGCGTGTTATACGCGAGTTTAGTAAATTTTTGTTTTTGTTATGTCTTTTTAAACAGATTAGGTTCCAACAGAAAGCAGCACTAGTGATCTTTGATGACTAAATCTTCCTTCCTTTCACCTAACACGAAAATACCATATATTGAATATTAAGACATATGTCAGACCATTCGAACAGTGAATTTATTAATTTAACTTTTTATTAATGCAAATATACGCATTTATGTAGAATGTAAACCAATACTGTTTTTTATATAATAATTTTATATAGAAAATTTATACAAACTTATTTACTTGAATCGCCTTAAAATTATTTCAGACAGCTAAATCATTCTTGACACAAATTAAAAAACTACTTTACATTTTTCCAAATTCTCTTGAATTACAATAGCTTTGAATTACAATAACTTTTTCACAGTTTATTAAAAATAAATAATTAAACAACTTGTTTGTAAAAAAATAAATCTAAATTTATTATAAGACGTAATGAATTTTATAAATATATAATTAATTTTTAATAACAAATACATGTTATATTCAAAAATTACGATTTGAGGAAATCATTTGCATCTTAAATTAAATATCATTAAATTATCGTTCGAAAATCTTATGCTATAGGCAACGTCTGTGACAATTATTATTATTAGCCAAAGCACAATCATTCAAAAATTATGTTTAAAATGAATGCCAAAGCAAATAAAATAAAAAATGTATATTAAAATTACTTAAAACAATTATTTTGTATATTACTTTTAATTTATTTATTACTGTTTTAATTGCGAGTGTTAGAAAAGCTTTACTAATCGATTGTTTTATTCAACAGGTGGGATTCCTTACGGAAGCGTGACCGGCATGGTCGCCAAGTATTCGGGATATAGACAGGTTAATGCTCAGCCTCAAGCCAGACAGTTTAACATTTTGAGCAACACTCAACGGCCAGTAATTATCACACCGAATTTCCGAGCGACCAGGCTGGAAGGAATTTCACCTCGACCTGTGCAAATTTATAATCTTCCCGGAGTCATCGCTCCTGGTATCATTGGCACGATTAGCCAAATCGGCTATTAGACCATCAAACGTCTCGTCATTAATCATCAGATGCATTAATAAATCAAATTTCTCTTTTTTCACAAAGTTTTTCAAAGAACAGACATCAAACTATCCATTTTGATGTTGCATCATGGTGACATGATGTTATTAATTATTAGCAATATATTAGTAACGATCAAACACTATTAGCTTGCAGTTTTCGCCAAGTTAATTTATGTCAAACTTAAATTACACGATGACTTTTACGTTTTATTACTCGTAATTGTGAATAGTAATGTGCATTATTTAAAAACAAAATTTTTGTAAATTTGTAAAAAATAGAAAATTGCAACACGGCATTTTATATATTTATGCATTCTACATTTATGTACCACTGTATTTTTGTCATATTATTTATCAAGATTCAATAACAATGCATAAATAAACAGACGCCTTTAAAACGTTGCGTTAGTTTTAGTTTAAGTATTTATAAATGCCAAATATTGATGAGTTAATATTTTATGCCAAAATATGCTAACGTCATTATGTAATCTCTCGCTCATTTGTCTCGCTAAATTTGATAAAACTTATAACTTGCGTAATCAAAAAATGTGAAAATTGTAATTTTGCTATCCATCCCTTATACCCCAGCACTTAGCATTGAGGGTAAAAGGCTTTTAAGGAGAGAAAGTATAAATGACATCGGACACAATGTCTGTCCCTTAGTCGTCACGAGCCGCACGCACGATGCATTACGCGTCGCACGTGAGTATCCTTGCATGTAAAATCCGTTAGTCGCACAGGGAGAAGCAACAAAATTGCAATTTCGTAACGATGTCACGATCCGTAGTAGCGCAATTAATCATCGCAAATGGCAAAAATTTGCCACGTGCCACGAATAGATTTGTGTAATGTGTCAAACTGCGAAATGTCTATCGAAATATTTGCGATTGACATTTTTCCTTTATAATCGAATACGTAAATTATTTGTAGTGTAATTATTCTCGTGATTTTATATAATAATCAAATAAATCATTTGTGAATTCATTAATGAGAATATTATGGATATTTTATTCTTTTAATATTGTCTGCGTATTGCAACGCACAGTTTAAACATTATATAATTGTTACAAGATTATCAATTGCATTGAAAACATTGTATATGAATATCATGAATATTTTTTATAAAAATTTATATCTAAATTGCAGATAATATATTTTTATGTACTTTATTTTTATGTATTTTATTTTTATTACTTATTTTTATATACTTTATTACTTACTTTTATTATTTACTTTTATATACTTTATTTTTATGTAATTATTTTTACGTACTTTTATGTACTACAAAAAGAAAAAGAAGAAAAACATTTCGATTACAATATTTAATGATTTATGATTAAGTACTATATTTATTAATTCTTAATTAAGAAAAAAGTAGGTTTTACTTTATTTTTAAACTGTATATATTAGCGTGCGTATTTATATTGTTAATGTTAAAAATAATCTTCTATGAATATTTCTATAAATATTTTCTGTATAAATATTTGTCGATTTATTTAGGTCACATATATGTAAAAAGTATTAATTTGCTAATTGTCTATTTAAAATGTAAAAAGAAATTACGATTCCATAATTCACGTCACTTGAATATGTGTATGTTGCGCGACTTAAAAACATTTCTTTTACTTCAAGGAACAAATGAATCATACAAAGATCTAATAATTCGTCTTTAAACGAGATCATCGAGATATGCAGTTTTATGTATATAACTTATAATTAAAGAATATCGATATAATTTTAAATCGCAGTCGAATGATGATTCACGATTAATTGTGCAAAGAATTACAGGCGATGATGTG